>NW_013654274.1:0-2670 GCF_000499385.1 Eimeria necatrix
AGCTTTTCACGTACCTTTGTGTGCACGAAGCTTGCCGAAGCTCGCCTCATGCCTCCGTTCACAAAGTCGATCAGACGGCGCTTCTCCACGCCTCTTGCTCACAACTCGACTCGCCCACCAGCATCACAGTGCACCCACGCGCTATGCGCATCGCAATCATGAAATCGCATCCGTAGATGTTATCAGTCCATTCCATGCTGCTGTCCTCCCTCTGCTACGTGCACCGTCACTTGGCTACATTTCGGCCAAGCAGCAACACTTCTCTTGTCAACGCATCACAGCATGGCCTGCTGCCCACTTCCCCTAGTTCAGCCGAGACCTTTAACTTACACGAGATGCAGTGAATCGAAGTGCTCAGAGACGAACCCGCCGCCTTCTGTCGAAAACACAAGCACACACGTTCTCTGCATCTATGCGTCTAGCTGCACGAGACCACTTGTGAGTCACAACGTGGGAAAGTATGCGATCCCGCGCAACTCAAAATTGTTTTTGCGCAGAGTCTAGGAATACCATAGCAGCCATCAGCCACAGATTCATGGGATTTGCGCGAGTGCGGTGCAGCGTTCAGTTTAAAGGTAAGTGTCACGCTCTAAACGCCACAGTAACCTGGTTTTGAGGAACACGTCCTGCTCCTGCCTGACCGCATTTCTTTCGCAATACAAAACGTATCTGGGAGCGAGTCAAGGAAAACGTGCCTGTCTGCCGCCTCCCAAAATTACCCAAGTAGTCTTTGGAAACGCATTAGCACTCCTAGCCTTTGTCTCAGCAGATTCCAGTGCACAGGCGTTTGCGAAGATTGAGAGCTTGTGAAGCATGGTGAAACGTGAAATAATCACAGGGCAAACAGACGCAGTAGATTGAACAAATAGATGCGGTGACGACAAAGAAGCGATGCGCGTAACACACAGGCTTCATGGTAAAAAACATCTTTCTAAATGTGGGTTGGTGAGCTCCGCCGGCACTGGGAAGGCGCGCAGTAGCATGAGAGCAGGCACCCGAACCCCTAGCGTAGTGGTGAGCACGGTGACAGTGCCGCGATTTCTCCACATGCTCTACGGCAGCATGAGTAAACTCAATACCTCGCAGTCCAAGCTCTCATGCCCCGCTCACTCGCGAAACACGCTTACAACCAAGTCGTAAGCCTCCGCGTAGGAAGGCGCTGAAGTTGTGTCTAAGCGCAGCAGCCCCGTTCGCTAGTGTTGTGGCTCCACTGGCAATCAGGAGTTTGCGCGACCTGGGCTAACAAGCTGCAGCCTTCTCTACATCCTGCCTACGCGGGCTGCCCGTGGCAACGAAAGTCGCGGATATGGGAAACACTGCACGGTGCGTGAACGACCTCAAACTCGTCCGCGAAATTAGGCGACTTCCAGCGCACGTAGTAGAGGCGACGTGTCTTACGTCGTCGCTTAGAGACTTGTGTCGAAGGTTCGATAAGAAGAAACGAACACACGGGAACGCGAAAAGCGCATCCTTCCGCGACTTCAACACAGATTCGCGTCGTCGGGGCAAGCGATCACAACACCGAGGTGACCGTTAGTCCTCAAACGTGCCGCCCCCAATTGTTCGACGTCGGAAGAGATGTAGGACGGACTCGCCCGACGGGCACCGTTGCTTTCAGCGGGATATGGGAAACACTGCACGGTGCGTGCAGGACACCGTACCTGTCCGAAAAATTAAGCGACGTCCAACGCACGTAGAAGAGGCGACGTGTCTTACGTCGTCGCTTAGAGACTTGTGTCGAAGGTTCGATAAGAAGAAACGAACACACGGGAACGCGAAAAGCGCATCCTTCCGCGACTTCAACACAGATTCGCGTCGTCGGGGCAAGCGATCACAACACCGAGGTGACCGTTAGTCCTTAAAGTGCCTTGAATGATAGACTGTACTGCTGAGCAGCAAAAACACTTGGATTCGGGAAAACGCCAGCAAGGCTCGAGAGTAGCAGCTTTGTAAAAGCTTTCCGCACACCCCACTGCAACGCTTTTCTATACAGTTGCTGCACATGAGAAAGAAAAGCTAAATAGTTTCGATACCACGAGCCATAAAGCCAATTGTATGAATTGTCAGTTAATCCTAGTAAGGTCTTTAGAAATGTCGGTGAGCAATGATTTTCGGGTAGTAGATCAAACATCTGGTGTGATCTCTGAGAGAGGCGTATCCTTGTCTCCGGAGGCAAAAGAACACACGAATCGCAGCTTTTAGTGCATAAAAATGTTTATTGCTTGTGTCCGGCACGTCAGTAGATCCTGCCCTGGTCGGTCTTGCCATCAAGCCGTATATCAAGACCGATCCAATACACGCTGTGGCATTTCCCCGTGCCAGTTTATCTCCAGCGCCAGACGGCCCTCCTGACGGGGCTTTCCTAGCTGGTGCCACAGACATCACTGTTCTACAGCTTAAAAACATTATGTTCACGTGTACCTAGGAATAGTGTACTCGCCGAACCAACGAGCAAATCTGAGAAGACAAAGTTCATCACTGGCAAAAGTAAACCAAACACGCTGCCTTCTACACGAAACACCATCTGTCATCTCGTGTACACTATTCCAGACGCATCCTGTATCTTGAGCTACGCTATGCGTAAACTCTCAAACCTACGAGCTGGAACGATTGCAGGCATTTGCAGAACCGCCGCCGCTGCTAACAGGCACTATTCTACCAATGCTGTCT
>NW_013654275.1:0-1055 GCF_000499385.1 Eimeria necatrix
CAAGTTCATCATTTTTACAAAGACAAGTATATTTAATTAATTAATTAATTAATTAATTAGTTAATTAATTAATTAATTAATTAATTAATTAATTAATTAGTTAATTAAATCAGTTAATTGGTTAATTAGTTAATTAATTTATTTGATTAATTAGCTGGTTAACTGCTTATTTCGTTACTTGCTTATTTATGGTTGTAAAGTTCATTTTTACAAATATAAATAAATAAATATATATATAGATAAATAAAATAAATAAATAAATAGATAAATAGATACAATAAATAAATAAGTGAAGAAATAAGTAAGGAAATAAATAAATAAATAAATGATTAATTAATTAATTTATTTATTTTAATTTAATTTTTATTTTTATTTGCAGTTCCATTTCTGTCCAAGATGACGGCCGAGGAATTCCCTGCGACTTCATCGAAACCAAAAGTGATATTTAATTTAATTTAATTTAATTTAATTTAATTTAATTTGTTTTAATTAGTTTAATATAATTAATTTACTTTAGTTAATTTAATTTAATTTAATTTAATTTAATTTAATTTTTTAATTTTTTATCTTTTTTGATTCGTTTTTAATTCTTTTTCATTTTATTTATAATTCACTTTGAGTTCTCTTTCACTGCTTTTTTAATTCTTTTTTAAACCTTTTCTAATTCTTTTTGATTCTTTTTGATTCTTTTTAATTCATTTTAATTCTTTTTAATTCTTTCTAATTCTCTTTAATTCCTTTTAGTTCTTTTTAATTCTTTTTAATTCTTTTTAATTCTTCTTCAAATTTTCATCTTTTTTGAAGCTTTCTTTGCCCTTTTTGTTCTTTCGAATTTCATTTAATTTTTTAAATTTCTTTTTTGATTTCTTTTAGTTTTCGAAATGTTCTTTTATCTTTTTGATATTTTAAAATCCTTTTTTGTTATTTTTATCTCCTTTTGTTTGTTTTTGTTTTTAAATCTTTTATTTTATTTTGTTTTTAAATTCTTTTTTATTTTTTATTTTTTATTTTTTCAGCTTCTGCTTCTGTCTCTGCTTTGGAAGTTGTGCTGACCA
>NW_013654276.1:0-1529 GCF_000499385.1 Eimeria necatrix
GACCCGAATGTAGTTATGGCTACGGCTGTCCCCATATTTGCATCTGGCTGTGCTTGCGGGTAGAATGATTCAGTGTAGAGATAAAGGCGCCGCAAGAAGAGCACACTGTATGCTATGGAGGTGCGCACAAGGCACTTTGCGCACACATTCCATCGTAGTGCAGAGTTAATGCGATACGTAGGTGCTGCGCGAACAATGCATAGTTCGACGCTACACAGACTACTGTTCCGTGTGTCAAGGACAAGGCAGGGTGGAGTGGCCGCGGAATTGCGTAGGACGTATTGAGCGGCAACATTTGCGCATTGTTTAGGTGTGAAGTGAAGCAGGTGGTCTGCATAATACTAATGCAACGATTAGGGACTTATCTAGTTTTTGACGAGTTACTCCTGCTGGCTCATCAGGCATGCGGCGTGGCAAGGTCAAGCTTAGCGTTGTTTAGTATTCGGCGCAGCTGACGTGTTTCAAAGTTTTGGCTTTTTTCGGCATGCCTTTGATTGTTGTTGCTGGCGTATATGGGGATTCCAGTGGAAAACAATGGATAAACACTCAGAAAGTGGGGGGCCCTTGCGCAGACTGGAAGGGCAGCTCACCGATGTTGCGCGAACTGCTGCCTTTTTAGTTGTACCAATAAGATGCATTGGAGCGAGAAATTCGCGATGGGGCATGCGACAGTAGCGTTTGGGAAGTACTTTTGGTTTGGTTTGCTTTTCTGCAGCTTCCGGGTGAAGGCACGCGCATGCTGCACCCTTTTGTGAAATCTTGGAAGCTGTTGCTGAATGAATGCAGGGAGTCTACTGCATTTTCAGTTAGTATGTCACGCTCGACAAGTGGAATGATCGCTGTCATCTTGCCTTTTTTCTATGTGCAGGCATGCTGTTGCACGCGACATTTATTATCACGTAAATTGATATTAGTCACAAACTATCATGCTGAAAGAGGGGCTGGGTATGGAGTTGGCAAACCGGCGATTTTTTGCTACTGCATTAATTCTGCTTTGTGCATGTAACCACATCGGCGTTAAAGCTAGCAATGAACCGTGACCTCTTTGCATGACGATGAATGTCAGACAGTGCGTGTTGCTGTTTGGTCAAACCACGCACGTCCACATAGTTCTAGCGGTGCAGTGTGTTGTTTTGGGGCAAAGGGTATTGCAGGCGACATCTGGGCTTGGAAAGAAGGGTTTAGGATGGTACCTCTTTGCTGTATCGAGACAGTCTCGTAGTGTGTACAAACAAAAATGACCGTCGGAAGTTTTGGCGAAACCGCGGGCCGCACGTAAGGTGAACTGCGAGTCGTGGAAGCAGGCAGTGCGTTCTTCAAGCACGTGCGACGTTGCATGTGTGTTGGCAAAATGAGACCAAATGTGCTTAGTAGGTGCTGTCAGTAGACTGTTACGGTGGCAGCTGAATTTCAAAAAGATTTTGCTAAGGTAGCAGCAAGAATTGGTTCAACTCCGCATTACTAGTGCAGCAAGGTTTGTGAGTGGAGGAAGCGAGGGTTCACCAGAAAGGAAAAGTGTGGATAAGGGC
>NW_013654277.1:0-1276 GCF_000499385.1 Eimeria necatrix
AAACAGAATTAATCATTATGCAGACCGTAGCATATAAAACGCGGTCTTCTTTTTCCTGGCAGATTGGCCGTGCATCTTGCGGCGCAGAATATATGCAAATCTAGTGGTACAACTTTTCCTCCCCGCATCACAGTATGTGTATCAGATAAACGATTATCTTACGGGTGGAGCACATGGGCAGAATTAATGGCCAGAATTTATCTCTGCGTTCAACATATACAAAGAATATACAAAGAGACGATTCATGCAATGCTGAAGTGCTTCACTGAGACGAATGCCGGGTCGATTTCTAAATATATTCTTTACGCTGACGTTTGCTTCTCCTATGAGCCACAATTGGCAGGTCTCTGTGAAGCCAGAAATTAGCACACGAAGTATGTAAATTCCGTTTAGCAAATGGGCCACAGAAATTGCAGCATACCTTGTCATATTGGAAGCGCCTGCATGTTAGCGTAACTCAGTGCACTGGAAGCCTTACTATCTTGCGAGTTACTTAGTCGCGAGTGGCGAGCGTGTCAGTTGCTTTCTGCCTGTCAGTTGTTTTCTGCCTCGATTCCTTTCCTTATGGCCACTAAAAGTGGGGCCGTTGCCGCTATCAGATTCTAGAATTTCCGGATGCATTCATCTGGCAGATATTTTTGCAGGACGTAGGACTCCTGGCTTGATTTAGGAAAATACTAACTACCGAGGCGCAGTGTATGCTTTTACCACCTCCTGAAGGCTAATACTGCAGATATCGCCCTGTTCATTGGTATCTTCGATCGGCCAGTGGCAGCTACAAGTGGCAACTGTACACCCACGGGGTTTGCATCAGGTCCAGAGTCCCTCCAAACGCAAACGTGCCTTATTTATCAATACACAAGAAAACATTCAAAATGCATCTAATCCGAGGAACGCATGTGCCATTTTAAAGGCCACATTACGCCATACGCGCATGCTGTTGATAGGCTTCGCTTGAACTTGCAAAAGAGAAAAAGGAAAATACCCAAAACCGTGAGAGCAGATAATGCGCGTCTGCTTAAAGATGTGAGGGCTTCGTCGTCAGCTAAAACCCGTGGAAAATCTTTTCATGAGCGAAGCTGAAAGTCACACTTAGCTGACGATTCGTGGTTTTGGCGCTCTGTTTAGTTATAATGAAATACAGCAATGCATACATACGGTGCAGCCGACACCAGTAGGCTGTTAAACGCTACCGTGCCCGACGACGCCGGCAAATTTCACCTACTCCCTGTAGACCACCTAACCTTTCCGTTAGAAAACTCCACGGCGGAGACAA
>NW_013654278.1:0-1170 GCF_000499385.1 Eimeria necatrix
TTATCAAGTATGGAACATGAGAAAGGAGCGACGATTCAACTGTCAGTCAAGAGACGCCGTACCGTGATGTGCCGCGAGAGGAATTCGAAGTCACCGTATTCAATGGCAGACGTGTTGCTGAGTTTGGAGGCTCCTCAGTAGTCAGCTAAGGCAAATGCAGAGCATGGGATTTCGAGAAGAAGATGCAGCGTTTTAGACCTTGAAACACCATTCATATACAGCCTGTTCGACGCAACACTCAAAATACCTGCCCAACGCGACGCTTTGGAACACAAAAACACGCCTCTAGTCATGGTCTTGAAGGTATCCTCACGCAAACGCTCACAAGGAGAAAGGCGTGCAAACGGACCTCCTGCATTTTAGAAAGGGTCCTCCATCCAGAATATTTCGCGATTCTCATCGCATAACGCTATACCTCGTTTGACGCTCACTTAAAGCTTGATGCAGCAGAGTGATGGAACACTCCCCTTTTGCAGTTCATTCAGGCTGGAGAAATTCAGCAAGTCTCCTGACTGGCCAAGGCACAATGATGATGCCTTCTTGCTCGTTAAGTTGGCGAAGCCCACAACATCCCTCCAAATTAGTCTGCCAATCTGAAGAGATGAAAATTATGAAAGCATATAATCGCGCCTGTGTTCGTATTAGAACAAAATTCTCGTCATAACACATCTCGTGTTTGGATGTTGAAAGCTTCTCACATTTGTTGGCGATGGTGTCATTCAGTGATATACACCTAAAGTGCTGACTTCATTCGTAGCACAAAGTGCAATTTTGTGCTCAGCATTCCTCGGTCTCATGACGTGGGTGCGTAGCATTGGAGGCGAAAATCGAATTTTTTCGAGGTAGATCTTTTGGAGCCGCTAGGATAATCAACTTCCTTCCTGGTGATGCTTGTAGCCTACAAGAACGGCAACGTATCGAAAGCAAAAATTATTCGTCGCAGCGCTGGCGTGGTGCACAAGTCTTCGCCGCAATGCGGGCATGGTACTGTGAGCTGGAAAGCCTAGGAACCGCATGTCGCGCAAACGCAAAGCTGTGGTTTTGACATTTTGTGACAATATGACTAGCTCGGGCACAAATAAAGATATAAATGCATGCGAAGCCGGCACCGGTTGCAGTCCAGTGAAGCCGACTCTCCACAGTAGATGTATGGTTTACAAATCGGCATAA
>NW_013654280.1:0-1296 GCF_000499385.1 Eimeria necatrix
CAGGATCCATCTGACGTAATGGTGCTGCAGTGAGATCTCAATGCCTGTTGACGGCACCTCGAGGTATAGGGTCAAGCGCATCCTTGAATACGCAAGATCGATCTGACGTAATGATGCTACAGCGAGATCACAATGTTTGTTGACGGCACTCCAAAGCATAGGATCAAACGCATGCTTGGCCGAGAAATCGTCGCGCTCCCAGTGAATCCTTTACATCTTGTTGTCTGTCTTCTTTTGTGGGTTGTGCGTCGAACGGACCGCGCCAAGAAGAGTTTTATCTTTACCGCACAAGTCGTCTGCAGGTTGTTCGAAGCATAGGGTCAAGCGCATCCTTGAATGCGCAAGATCGATCTGACGTAATGTTGCTACAGCGAGATCACAATGTTTGTTGATGGCACTCCAAAGCATAGGATTGAACGCATGCTTGGCGACAGGAGGGCTGCAGCAGAGGACATCGAGACGCCGATGATCGAAGCGTCTAGGCCTGTGCACCCAGGTGTACTAGCAAGTGCGAGCCCTGATTAATACCGCTGCAGCTACTGTGGACCGGCATAATTTTGGGCGCAGTTTGATTGAGCGCGTGAAGGACGGTCCGGCGGGTTCAAGATCAAAATGTCTGTTGATGGCACCCCAAAGCATAGGATCGAACGCATGCTTGGCCGAGGAATCGTCGTGCTTCCAGTGAATCCTTACATCTTGTTGTTTGTCTTCTTCTTTTGTGGGTTGTTCGTCGAGCGGACCGCGCCAAGAAGAATTTTAGCTTTACCGCACAAAATGTCTGCGGGTTGTTTCGTCATACTGTAGCGTTTCTAACGTCCAATTGATGCCTCTTAGGATGTGGGTTTTGCTATCAGTAGGAGCATATGCTGGGTTATATGTCGCGGCAATAAAAATGCGAGCTTGCGGTTCTTCAGAGGTGAGCTGCAGCAGAGGACGTCGAGACGCCGATGATCGAAGCGTCTAGGCCTGTGCACCCAGATGTGCTAGCAAATGGGAGCCTAGGTTGTTGCCGCCGCAGCTTCTGTCGATAGGCATTAGTTTTGGGCGCTGTTTAGTTCGGCCTGTGAAGGAGAGACCGGCGGGGCAGTACTACTTTGAAACAATCCGTAGTGTGGTCTGCACGATTGAGCACAGCAGAAATACTCATGAGCGCCACGTGCGTGGCGTCCGTATAGTCCGTGTGCAGGTCGGCGACTTTCCAGGTCTCTAGCAACTGCATATGCAGCATCTGTGCGTGTACGGTGAGGTAGAGTATTCACCGGCATCCCGGCCAACGTGCCGCAGGCCAAACGTTTC
>NW_013654281.1:0-1331 GCF_000499385.1 Eimeria necatrix
GGAAGCACTACGCGTTTTAACCCATGAAACGGCAATTTCTAAAGACCTTCAGTCGCTGAAGAGACAGGCTTTCAAATTCAACAGATAAATTGGGAGGATAAAAGCTTGTGAGTTCCTTAATCGGCAGAAGGATGCTTAGCATGACGCGAATGGTAATAATGGAAAATTAACAATAGGAACATCACAGCACACACTAGAAGCACAAGGTTGCCTTTAGCGGGCAAAGGATAACTTTTAGAAGCCAGTCTGCTGAAGCGCATCGTGGGTTCTCTTACCAACACCTGCAAGACGAGGTACCACAGGTGTCGCTAACGCGGGACGAAGTTTAGAAGACGAATTTACACGATTGTCCTAACAAAAAGCTGAAACAGCTCCAGCATATGTTCCATTGATGTTCAAATAGTTTTGCGACAGACGCTGTCGACTCAAAGTGGGTGGCACTGCATCTTGCCTGCAGCACGCTGCGGGCCTAGTAATTATTAAACGCTTCGTCTCAATGTCGCAAATATGCAAAAAGATGTACAATATGAGCTTATGTTGCCTGTGAAGAAAAAGCCAGATATCAACCGCACCGCAAACTGCTTGAAACGGACCTCTCTACATGCTCTATACCGCTCCAGCAAAAAGACCTTGGACAAAACATTGACGTACAAAGGACCTTTTGCGCTGATTGGGATTTTTCCTGCGCACTCTGGAAAGTACGCAATTATTCGTTTTTGCTGGTGGCGCTCAGGCAGTATTTTGCGCGAATAAGGTATCTTTTGAGACATCGCGTACATAAGGGAACACAACTCCGCCACTCGCCATTATCTGTCCCTGAGTCACCAAATTATCTGCGCCCGAACTTCGAACGAACGAGCTGAGATGATAAGATGAAGAAACAGCAACTGCTACTTCTTTTTCTGAGGTCACGAGTTGACGAAGTGCAGCAGGAGCCTGACAGAGTCTTGAAGTGAAGCCCAAACACATGGTCTAAGCTAGTCATCAACGAACAAAAGCCTTAAATATCAGGCCTGCAGCGCATACCTCCGTAGTACTTAAGTATGTCATGAAAACCCCCGATAACATCATGGAAACAAACGTAACGACAAGGCTCGTGACTGGTCGTCACGAGTTATGTAACATCTTAACCTCGTGCGCCACCAAAGCTAGCGCACTCTCTGAAAGAGTTGCATCGTCAGACGTAGCTACTCGCATCACAGATTGAAGCCTCGACGATAAAAAAAGTCAGTGCGTTCATTCAGAATACCTGCTTCCGAGGTGGCCAAGGGAAAACCGGAGGGAGGGCGCCATCCCCAATGCACCATTCCGTCAAATGCTCCCAGAACTGT
>NW_013654282.1:0-1307 GCF_000499385.1 Eimeria necatrix
GAGTTAGCCACGCTAAAACGTGCACGTGGGTCAAATAGCTTTTCACGTTGGAACGACTGGGCAGGCGGTTGCAGCACTTAAAAAAGGCCTTCGGCACCATACCTTTTGCCTGCGCGCCTTTTGCTTGTTTTATCATTTGGGTGAATGCACAGCCAAGTGGCAGGTGAAGTAGTGGTGTAAACACGGACGAAATTTCTATCTAAATGCCTGCAGTGTCGGAGTCAGCTCACTAATTCAAAACAGAGACAATTTCTTCGGAGCATTTAATTTTTTTTTAGGCTATCTCTCCCGCGTTTCTGTTGTTGCTAAAGTGCTTTTCTGAGTATTCTAGCCTCACCAACAAATCGTACACGAATGCAGCACTAAAATTTGTTGTCTTCTACGATTCTGAGTTTTCTGTTTAGCTTGAAAGTATAAGACGTAGTAGTGTGTACCTCTCCATGCCATTCAGGAAGTGAGCCAGCTAAGCTGCAAGACCTGAGGAGTAAAGACACACATTACGCAGGATATAGTAGCTGCTGCTCCTGCTGGAGACGCAGTTGCTGCCGGAGATGCAGCAGTGGCGGGCGAAGCTGCTCTGAGTTTCACGGCTCTGCCAGGGGTTAACACCTTTTGAGTAAACGCTGTGAAGGCAGACATCGAATCTAGAGAGGCGACTAGCTGGAAGGCAAATGCCATGTTAAACAGACGGTGGACTGTAGAGACTTGTTTTGATGCAGGTGCAACAAAGCAACTGACAACGCTGTTAAGGTAACTACACGCAGGGCGGATGCCGACTAGCCTTAAGCCATGCACAGTTTATAGAAAAATAAGTTACACATCTGTCGATCTTTTGCACTGTATACTAACGTGGGTCCAAAATTCGCGGTAAAGTCAAAATGAACATTTCGCAACGACGGGAGTGTGACAACGTCACATCGCACAAAGCCGTCTGCTGAAGAAAAGCGTGACCGTCGGACTGAGGATTTATTTGGAGAGGCTGCATCGCATATGTGCTGGTGTGCAGAATTGAATACATAGAGAATCACTAGGCTTGCCATGTCACATGATTGCTGAGACTAAAACTGCTTACTTCATCAAAGCCATCGGCAGTATCTTTTGCTGTGCTATGGCCCACTGGGAAGCACTTGAATTATTTTGACTCTAGAACTTTTCAACACATTGCGCCAGTTGGAGTAAACAGTTGAAAAGGATTGTTTTTTCGGCGACACAATCAGCAATGTTGCTTTTTTTCAAAGCCATTATACCTTTCCTAGATCTCTCGCTTCTGTAGAGCAAGTTGTGCAAGCCTTTTAAAAGAGATCCAA
>NW_013654283.1:0-1165 GCF_000499385.1 Eimeria necatrix
CCCGCCCCCTGGGGGGGGCCCCCCCACCCCCCGGGGGCCCCCGCAAGGGGCTTCGCCATCTCCCCCCTCCGCCCCCACATCCACAGGGGGGTGCTGTACCCTCGAGTGCCGCAGCCTTACATTTTGGTGCTGCTGCTGCAGTCCGTTCCGGGTGTAGGTACAGCTGGGGACTTGCGCTATGTGCGCAGGGGCCTCTTCAGACACCACTTGGCCCGCAGCGGGCTGGCCGTCGCCGCCACTTGGCAAAACATCGACCAACTCCAGCAGCAGCAGCAGCAGCAGCAGCAGCAGCAGCAGCAGCAGCAGCAGCAGCGGCGGCAGCACCCAGCCGGCCTCCAGCAGCCGCTCCCAGGGGGCGCACTGGGACGCCTGGGGGCCCCCGGGGCCCCGGGGGCCCCAGGGGCCCCGGGGGGCCCCCTGGCCGCCGCGGGGGCCCCGGGGGCCCCGGGGGCCCCCCTGGCAGCCCCGGGGGCCCCGGGGGGCCCCCTGGGGGCGTTTGAAAGGGGCAGCAACTTGCCGCAAGATGACGGAGGGGTTTTGCTGTCGTGGGTTCGGCAGCTGCGGCTGCAGTTCGCAGAAGAAACTGAAGAAACAGACAACAGTTTGCTGCTGCAGCCAATCAGTCTGCAGCAAGTCTTAGAGAAACTGAGCCAAGAAGAAGGCCTGGACCTTCTCCCGGGGCAGCTGCGGCTGCTGCGCCGCAAGCTCGCGCCCCGGGGGGCCCCCCTCCCCCCGCAGCAGCAGCAGCAGCAGCAGCAGCAGCAGCAGCAGGGGGTGGAGGAGGACATGGGGGGCGTGCCGCTGGGGTGTATAGACAGGACAGGAGAGTACCACTTGCTGGCCATCCTCAGCAGCAAAACTCGACTTGTGGGGAGGGTTTTTTGTTTGGAGGTTTTCTCCAAGACGGAGCAGCAGCGGTGGGCCCGCGAAGCCCTAGGGTTTAGGGTTTCGCCTTCGCGCTAGGGTTTAGGGTTTCGCCTTCGCGCTAGGGTTTAGGGTTTCGCCTTCGCGCTAGGGTTTAGGGTTTTGCCTTCGCGCTAGGGTTTAGGGGTTCGCCTTCGCGCTAGGGTTTAGGGGTTCACCTTCGCGCTAGGGTTTAGGGTTTCGCCTTCGCGCTAGGGTTTAGGGTTTCGCCTTCGCGCTAGGGTTTAGGGTTTCGCCTTCG
>NW_013654284.1:0-20000 GCF_000499385.1 Eimeria necatrix
CACCAACTGCGCCCCACATGGTCCTGCCTCAAACTACCCTCGGAAAAACACTTATCGTCAGTACCAAAACAATCCAGCACAACAGCTGTTCACGCACAGTTCCCTTCCCGCCCTCCTCTGCTGATACCCTCGGAAACGAACTTCCTGTGAGCCGCGTCGGCATGAGCGCACTTGAGCATTCACTGCCACCTCTGTATCCCTTCTTCCCAACACCGCCGTCAAATGGTACCTTCGTGCACCAACTAGTTCTGCTTCTCGCATCTAACGAGGCTGCTAAAAATGCAGTAGGCATGATTGAAAGGAACATCGCGGGCATGCTGGCGATGGCGAGATGTTCGAATACTCGACAAAATTTGTTGACATGCGCTGTCTTTTCCAACAAGGCAATTGTCTTTCAGATCTGTCTTGTACCCCAAAAATCACTTACAGGCTGTCTCGGCAGACTCGGCATTACGGCCCATACGATGAGCATCTTGTAGATGGAAACATGCAAGAATTCACTGTGGACCTGTGCATGACGGGATAATGCACCTTCAACAATGAAACGGAAGCGATCACGCTGCGTCGCGTTCTTTTCCCCGTAGGTATAGCCGGCAGTGCACTGTCCAGATGTAGTAGCGACGCAAGCCATTGTGCAACGCAACTGTTTCAACGCACGCAGGCCAGCCGCTTGTGAGCAGAGAAGCATTCCTGCCTGTGTTCACGTTTCCGGAATTCATAATTGCCGTCAGAAATGAGAATTAGACCCCGCGCAACACGGTGTCTTTTACCACTGTCTTCTGTTGCGTGTCCATTGCCATCAACACAAACCGCTAGTTCGATGGGGTTTCGGCAGGCAAAGTGACTGACTTCGTTCAGGGCCAGTCATGCAGCGTTCCATCTTGAAGCAATACTCAGGTAAACATAAAGGCCGCGACAGTGGATGGCGACAATATCTTTCCTACTCTACGAGAAATAGGTATCATGTATTTGACATTGCTAAATCCATGTTGTATTACGGTATAGTTTGACCTCTCTTGCTCCAAAAGATTTTATCGTCCATCTCAAGTTGGAGCTGGTGCAAAAATTCTGACGTAATAAACACACTGTATACACTAGTTTAAGTCCGCAGAGTTCCATTTTGCTAAAGTGCAAAATCTGATTAGTCTCCACACAGGTTTGCTCCATGACTCTGCCAGAAGCCATTTGATAAGCTAGCTCTCACAGCCCCGCAAAAAGTGCCACTTCAAGCGACCTCCAATGTTGCCTTCATCAAGTTGCTGTGCGCTTGCAACAGTAGAATGTACAGAATGTGCAAATTCGCACCACACAAGCCAGCCTGTTGCGCGACATCAAATTCACGTCTAAGAAAAATCTGGATTCCCGTCACCACTCAAGCGACCTCCAATGTTGCCTTCGTCAAGTTGCTGTGCGCTTGCCACAGTAGAATGTGCAAATTCGCATCAGACAAGCCAGCCTGTTGCGCGACATCAAATTCACGTCTAAGAAAAATCTGGACTCCTGTCCACGCTTGTTGCCCTACTGAAATTAACCTCCAACTTCTGCTTGACTGATCTGATGCGAGCTCTTTTAGTGTTAATAGTCCAAAATGCAGGCGTCATTCTGCTGTGGGGATCAAAAGCGACGGCGATATAATGACTAGATTCTTCTTACTTGTCAATTCCGTGTATATCCACAACAAGAAATGCTTGTGTTTGCATGCTCTCTTTGTTCAGGTAAAGTGATTATGCTGCGAGCCTACAAGTTGTGCCTGGAGAGATAAATGAGGTCATGCATTTCTTTTATAAAACAGCAGAAGCGAAGTCGTTTCCAAGAACTGGAAGGTATCCAAAACCATTCTAGACTGAACACGGGGAGAAAAGATAAAAGCGCAAGTGGGATTGGCCACCAACACCACCACGTTGCATGAACAGCACGAACGCCACGCTCTTCCTGAGGTCTATAGCAACAAGCTAATAGAATAAAGCCGCATTTCCGCAAGAGTACCTCTCCCCCGCCACAAGCAGGACACAACAGACGTTCCAATCTTTAACTAATCCTATGAAAACGAAGACACGTGTACTCTTTCGGCCGGAAACGATGTTGCTTTTTGCTGCCCAGGCCGCTAGAGGGGGCGCACATTGTGTGGCGTACTGGGCCTTGATCAATCACAAGGAGGATCCTAAACGCTCACTTCTTTCTAAGAAAGTATCCGTTATTTATGTGGAATACTCAAGTTGTGATGCTGCTCCTGAGACAAACGTGTCTACTGTAAGCGGAGACTTACATGGTATTGTTCTTCGACGGGCAATGTAGGTTGCTGCGGTGTTCGATCTCCAATTCTCCTGTCGCCAGGGATCTTTTTATAGCCCTGTACAACAGCGTATCCGACAGCCATCACAGTGAATAGGACAAAGATGCTCGTGAAGATGAGCTGCCGCCTGTATGAAGAGGCTTGCGTTGTCCCATGCGTCATGATTGCCTCCTCCTGTGTAAGAAGTTCACTGTCGCCCTCACTCAAATGACTGTTTTGTCCACGGGAAACATCTGTTGCCACAGTAATGCTGAGAAGCAGGGCAAAAGTCCCAGTGAGCAGAAGAAATTGGCACATCTTCGCGGCTCTATCGAGATATCTTTCCAGCGAAAAGCCTTTGACATGAAGAGAAAATAGGTAACGTTGGGAGCTGTAATGTTTATCTGCCTAAACTCTGGTGATGTAGGCTGCCACTTACATGTCCTGAGCAATGACTGGTCTGCGCAGCGCTGGCTGCCAGACCTGGTGACCATCGCTCAGGGACACTCCGCTGTTTCAGCTTGATGGTTCTCCAGCATAAAAAAAGCTTAATTCATGCTTATGTTGATTTTCCTAGCTGCTAGCTTTTTCAAAACAGCAGAGCTCATGAATGTGGATGAATATCGGGCATTTCAGTCTCTAAGGCCGTCGGCTGCCTTGCCTTCCAGGGGTTTGTCTCGAACCTTACGTCCACCTTTTGCAGACAGCTCCCCAGTTGAGTTCAAATGTCAAATAATGGGAGAGAAGTGGAGACCCTACTGTGGTCCAGCGTCCTTCAGGTCAATAGCGTCGGTACAAAGCTGAGGAGTAGCCCCGCTCCCGTACAATCTGTTAACGTTTTGCGAACACCTCTCACAAGCGATGATCCCCTGAGTACCCTCAAACAAAACTGTATGTACACAATCGATATGGAATCTGATTGTAGGAGCATTTCTGTGAGGGCAGCGTCCCACAGGAACTCTCGGTCCTGTTCAAGAACCAGCACGCGAGGTGAACCAGTGGCATACCTGCGGGAGTTATTGGCAACAGCAAACTAACAGCGACAGGATTTATAGTATGCGCCGTTCTTGGAGTGTATGGGCCCTAGTAAAAAAGAAACATATGAAAACAAGCAAATGCTTGGTGTGTATGGGCCGTAGTAAATAAGAAACAAATGAAAACAAGCAAATTCTTGGGGTGTATAGGCCCAAGTAAATAAGAAATAAATGAAAACAGGCAAGGGAAGCGACGCAAAGTAAGATCCCCTTGGCGCTTCTTGGAGGCCAGCTACACAGAGGCAAACTTAGCGGAGGCGAAGACACCTAGCGCACTAATGAGCTGTACATGGCAGGAGTATTAACTTGTGAGAAAATTCATATCATCCCGCAGTTCAATACTAATGGACTGGACTATACATGGCAGGACTATTAACTCCTGAGTACACTCATATCATCCCGCCGTTCAGCTCAAAGCACGCCACGAAGTTCTGAACGGTGTTCATGGCGGTGTTGCAACAATGAACGTTCGCATTTAGACATGCCATTTCAATTAAGATACATAATTCATCTGAAGGCTGGCTATGGAAGGACTTGAATTGGACGTTGCGCGAGAGTAGGAAGGGGAAATAGACGAGAGAGACCGCGACTCGTTTCGAAATGTTATTCTCTTACGAGGCGGAGTGCCGAATCGCCTTCATGCCATCTTGGAATGGCAAAAACACTCAAAGAGATTCTTTTTGAGAGTCAGTGGTGAATATCTTGAGGGATTTCCCCAACTTTTGTTATTTTCGCATCAATTTGCCTTTTCATTCTACGAAATGAAATTATTGGTTCTATTTTATCGTGCGACCCGATTCCCACTTCTTCTTTTCCTAGCCTAGAGACTTACTTTCCCTATTGCGAGCCACTCCACGCAAAAAGCTGGTTCAACTGCAGGGTGAGCTCCGCCGTCGCATTCGAAAGGAAATGGACAAGTAACAGAACCCATATTCCGAACGGGAATGCTATATGAGTTAGAAACAAGTTGAATATGCGATAATTAGAATAACAGCTGCGTTTGAGTTGAAGCTGAGACAGTGCGTTCGGGAGGAACAAGATGTAATGTAATAGAAGACTAAGTCCATGAAATTGGCTAACTCCGCATTTGCAGACGGATCAAAAAAATGCACAGCTCCGCTGAGCACACCTGAACGTCTGCTGGAAGACAAGACCAAGGAGTGGCTAGAAATACTTTGAGAAAAGAACAATTAGCAAAGCACCGAAGATAGCAAGATGAGGGAAGTACAGAATCTGCATAGCAAAGCGCCTCCACAGTTGCCCAATCCGCCGTCCGAAGACGCTTTAAAACGCATAACAACGATACTGACGGCCAACACGCACGCACAGCACCACTAGAAGAAAAGGCTCAGCACCTCAGCCATGTAAGGCATCAACCGATTTCGCGGCATCCACAGTCCAGGGAATGTCTGGACAGTCGTCTACGGTGTCACCACCTTCGTCACACCTCTCCACTTGTGGAGGACTCGCGAGCCACTATTTCCTAGCACGAGGGTTTCCTCCTTCCGACGAAAACAAGGGCTACCAACAGCTGAGAGGGCGATAAGGGCTCCACGGAGGACTGCAGGGAGAATCTCCAGTACAAAATCACAAGCACTTGTCCTTCGAAACTTATCGCTAAGTCCTGGAGCCATCAGCTTCATTGCAAGGACTATATGCCTTGCTCTCCCTCGCCACGGACATCTACCTGCAGCCAGAAGCATACCAAGACGCAGCGTTCAAACCCGAACCGCACTGGAATCTATATTTGAGAAAAAAACATGAACGCAGCTGTTGCACATTCAGCTGCACACCCTGAGCCCAAGACGGCAAACCCTTGATACGGAACCCTTACATCCACGTCCAGTCCAAGCCAGTGCGAGAGGTAGGTGCAGTCTCTGGGGTTGACTTTGCCGTTTGCGCTGCAATCCCCCACGAGCGGACACCCGATGCAGGGAACAGTATCGAGAAGGTGCAGGTTTTCACTTTGATTCCACTGTGCGTACACCGCAACGCAGCAAAAACAAGTTTCTATGTGTGGGGCGGTGGTTCTCATCCTGGAGCACCCAGCAGCAACGAGCTGCTCAAAGGCCACCGCCCAATCAAGACTGTAGCAGCAACAGCACCAGGAGTGGCAGCAACAGCACCAGCAACAACAGTAGCAGCAACCGCACTACCAGCGCCAGCTTACAACAAATGTGGTCTCAGTTCCCGTGCGTATTCGCGCTACTTTGTCTTCGCACTCGAGCGTCGCTACCAGCTGTGATATGTCCTCCTCTGTGAACGCACTCCCGGCTACGTCACCTGAGGTGTACATAAACCGCAGGTTCTGAGGGTGCTCCCGGTTTGGTCACACAACAAGTTGCATTTGTAGCCCTTGTTATTCTGTCATTTGCTGTTGCTAAGTTTCCTTCTGCAGCAACAAGGGAGATGCAAAAGGCCTACAATGTGAAAAGCTGTGTGAATTAGGCCACAGTTCTAGCTTTCAGAATTGCGGGTTTAGAATTACCGCTGCTGCGCACGAAGGCCACGAGCGACGAGAATGTGGAGGACCTGGCGTTGCACAGAAACACTGCGAGGCGCTCTCGAAGTTGCTGCAAACGGCAAGACCCAAATGTGCAAGCAGCAGCCCTTTAGCGCCATATATCTTGGGTCTAGTTCCTTGTGTTTCCATGAAACAGGCCAGCAAGGCCTTTTCTCTGCTTGTTTTAATCCCGAGGGCTCCACCTTAAGCCCTCTTCCCCACCCCGTGGCCTACAGACGCACTTCGACAAGCTGTTCGTTGAATTCTCCATTCGTGTAGAATGAACCCCCTGCAATCTGCATGCGAAGCACCGCAGGAAACTGAGTCCCAGGACTCTTTCTTCTCTGCTCAAGCCCTATATCCTAGCCTCTTGCTTGAAGAGCCGGCTGCTGCAGTTTGCAGCGCCCAGCACTTAGCCGTGTGTGGGTCACCGTGCAGCAGTATCGCAAAACCTGCAAACCCTAAACCCTAAACTCTAAACCCTAGATCCTTAGCACTAAATAGGAGAACGGAAAGGCGTTTTCGCGGTACCTCTTTCGCTGGCTCCATGTGCGACAAGATGTACATTTTTCTGTTCTTAACGTGAATGCTCTTCACGGGCTTTATGAGCTGCAGGTTCTCGCAAAGATTTTTAACTCCTCTTTGAATAATGTGCGTCTGGAGTCCCGTGCTCTTTCGAATGTCAGCTGTCCAGACACCTGAATGCAAACCCTTCAGCCCCCAGCCTGGCCCTAAGAAAGCTTCAAGTGCCTCACAGTGGCCCCAAAAAGGGCGGTTCTCGCTCTTTCAGCGCAGCTAGCCAGCAGGCACTGTTGAAAAGAAGTGCCTAAACCCTAATCCCCAGCCTCCAGCCTGCATCCTAAGGTTAAACCCTAAACCCGCGCCCGAACTGCTCCCAAATCCCAAACCCCAAACCCCAGCGTGCACCCTGCGCCGCAGCCCTAGACTCCAAATCCTCGCCTGCATTCTGCACCTTAGGGCCACGCCCTAAACCCTAAACCCTAAACCCTAAACCCTAAACCCTAGGCCAGCTGTACCGGTGTTCCCTGCCAGCTCCACTGCGCAGTAAACTTTGTAGTCGAGCGCGTCCAGCTGCTTCAGCGCGGGGATGACGTTGGCCGGGCGGACGACGCAGCAAATGTCTGCAAACAACCCGGGCAGCAGCACTGAGGGTTTGCTGCTAAGGATCTGCTTTCTAAGGAAGGCGGGGTCACCTGCAGCAGCAGGGCTGCAGCGCTGCAGCGCAGGCGCAGCCTTCCCCCCTGCTGCGCTGCAGCATTTGCTGCGCGCGGGGCCGTCGAAACCTCAGCTGCACGAGCCCTGCACCCCAAACCCTAAACCCTAAACCCTAAACCCTAAACCCGAAACCCTCAGCCCCGCGTACTGTCGCCTTTCTTCCGGATCACCCCCGCCCTCGCTTCGTTGAGCCTGTTGAACACCGCGACGATCTTCTCCCGTGGCCAGCCCTGCAGCCCAAACCCTAAACCCCAGCCCAAACCCTAAACCCTTGCGGAACAAACCCTTTGCCCCTGGAGCTCACGCCGCACCCCTCTGCAGTCCAGGCCCCAAACGCTCGCAGCCCAGGCCCCAAACCCTTGCAGCACAAACCCTAAACCCCCAAACCCCAGCCCGTAGCCCCCTGCAGCCCAAGATCTAAGCCCCTGCAGCTCAAGCCCGAGGCCCCACAGCCCCAGCTCTAAACCCCAGCAGCAGCCCCAGCTGCTCCTAGCCGTGGCTCTTGACCCTCGAATTTAAACCCTCGGCCTCTGGACTTGGCAGGATTTAAAGCCCACCTGGTCTAGAAGCAGCTGCTGTGTCAACTCATTGTTGTTTCGCAGGCCCAAGTTGTACGCTGTGGAGAGGTCTTCGCCGCTTAAAGCTGAAGAGCCACGGGGGGCCCCCGCGGGGGCCCCCCTGGGGGTTTCTGCAGATGCGCGGGCCCCCTCATCTTTGGGTTCCCCTGCGGCGCTGCCTTCGCTTGGGGCCGACATGCGGGACCCTGGCCCTAAACCCTAGAGGGCCCTGAACCATAGACCCCAAACCCTAAACCCTAGTCCCTAAGCCCTAACTTATGCTCCAGAGAAGCCTCAGGCGTGCACCAGAAGGCCAGTGGCTTTGGCTCGCACTGCCGCTGCTGCTATATAGCCTCGATGCAGCTCTGCTGCTGCTGCAGCAACTCCATCGAGGCCGCAGCTAGCGCAGTTCCAGCCTTAGATGCCCAAAAAGTAGCACAAAATTCAGTAGTTCATACGGCATGCAGTGCTTGATAGGGCTAAAAATAACTACAATTTAATGCGCAGCAGCATTAAGTGTCTGCTCACTGCCCCGTCCAGCCCCAGTCTGTGCTTGATGTCCCGCCTGAACATGCAGGATCTCACGCTAGAAAGAATTAGCTTCTCTTTACCTCTATACGAGCTTCTAATATATTATGAAATCTTCGAAATTAACCAATCTGCAGCCGCAGCCAGCAGCGCCTACAAAACCCGTTGTTTCTCACGCTGCACAGCAGCAGCAGAGCTGCTGCAGTGTTGCAAGACTTCTCTCTGGGCCTCCAGAGCTCACTGGGGATTCCCCCAGGGCCCCAGTAACAACAGCTAAGCATTAGTTTATGTGTTTAGCTACAAATTTAAAGCTCAAATTGCTGCTGTTCTAAAAATCCAAGCCCAGTTGGCTTCGGGCAGTCGGCTCTGCTGGCCAGAGCCTGCGCGGCTTCGGCTGCGGCGGCAGCGGAAGTGGCTGTTTGGTTAACAGCGCAGCAGCAGCTGCTACGGGTCCCTCAGCTTCGTTTATCTGAGACCTGCTGCTGCTGCTGCTGCAGGGACGGGGTAGCTGCTTATCTCCTGCTGCTGCGCTGCAGTGCAGCGCAGCAGAAGATGAGGAGCAAAGCCCCGATACAGCGGCCCCGTTCATGCAGCCGTTGCTCTTTCTGGGCCCCCCCCAAAGTGAAGGCAGCTGGAAGAGCGGCAGCAGAAAGCTCAGCCGCTGCTGCGGGCTGTAGTGCTTCAAAGTCTGTTAGCTGCAGCGCAGCAGCAGCACGGGGAACTGCTTTCGAATTAAAAAGAAGTACGAGACACCCCCGCAGCTGCTTGAGCACTCTAAGCACTAGCTTGCATGCGCTGAAGAGCTTTAAATGCAGAACTTTGTTGGTGCTGCCTGTAAAGACTCAAAAATGCCGGGGGGTCTGAGCCCGAGAGCCGCGCTGCCGTCTCGCCTCAACGACTTAAGGGACCTCTCGCCAGCAGCAAAAACTCAAAACTAGTTATGTTACTTCCCTGGCCTCTCTTTATTTACTAGTGTTGCTGCATTAGTGGCATGTTGCTTGCAAAACTACCCCGAAATGGCCCTCCAGCTTCGACTCAGTGCAGTGAAGAACTCTTAAGGGGCCCCGATCTGGCCCAGAGCGCCGCTAGAAGGCGTGCAGGATACATAGCGTCTAAGGCTATTAACAGCTGCTTCGGCTGCTGCCTTCTACCAGTGAACACACAGGATCAACGGGGGTGAAGGGCGTGAATCCTCGCAAGGCAAGCGGCCTTCTAGCTCCCATCTCTAGCTAGAGGACGTGAAAAAAGTAATAAAATCCTTACTATGTCCTATGCGGGAGCTCAGTGGCTGTGGAATTCAGAGTGGACGCACATCGGCAGCGCCACTGCAGCAACCTCACGCAGCCCTCCAACGCCCGACGCCTCTTAAGACAGAAGCCTTGTCCCCAAATTAGAAGCTGCTAGATGGAAAATACCATTTTCATTTGCTTTTTAAGGCGCTGCTCTCAAGGGGCCATGGCTTTGCGCTGGGAGGCAGTGAGGCTGGCCAATAAGCCGTGTAGGGGGCCAGACAAACCCGGCTGGCTGCACAGGGCAAAATGGTCTGGCTATCTGTTTTGAAGAGAGTGCTTGAAGGCTTTATAAGAATTTATTTGACGTTTTGTTCCGTAAAAGGTCACAAACGGATCCCAAAACTCACAGACAGTCCGTTGTGCTATCTGAACAGCAGCGGCTGGCGCCAGCCAGCCATTCACAGACACCGGCGCTGCTGCGGCTACCCAGCTTGAGTTTCGATTTCCTTGTTTGGGCCTGTTATGTGTATTCTTAATATTGATTTTTACTTGCCCGCACTTCTTGCCAATCTAAAGCTTCCGGCTGGCACGTGCTTACCCGCCGAGCCGCGTTGCATGCCGTAGGCTTCGCTGATACAACCACTGCTGCTGCTCCTGCTGCTGCTGCAGCTGCTGCTGCTGCTGCTCAAGGAGTTCTGCTTTTAAATTTGGTCTTTTGGGGCCTCCACAGACGCCTGGAGCCTTGATCCGGGGCAGCTGAGACCTCGCAGCGAACGTTTCCGCCGAGCTTCCCGCGTGGTTTGCAATGGAAACTGAGTCGAGGTTTGTGGTGTTGGTCTCCAGCGACGGCGAGGAGTTCAAAGTCCCCAGAGATGTCGCTTCTGCCTCTTTGCTGGTGAAGTCCATGACTGAAGGTAAGCGGAGCTTCAGCAGCAGCTGGCAGCAGCAGCAGCAGCAGCAGCAAACGGGCGCGTGCGCCCGCGCGGGCTCGCTGCTGCAGCAGGGGCCCCCGCGCGGCTCGGAGCTTCGGGGATGCGCAGGGATGAGGGTTTAGGGTTTAGGGTTTAGGGTTTGGGGTTTGTTTTTGAACAGATGGAGACGAAACCGACGTGGTTCCACTCCCCAAAGTCAGCAGCGCCATTCTCAAAAAGGTCGTCGAGTACTGCACCCACCACCACGACAACCCCCCGGAGGACATCCCCACCCCGCTGAAGACCAGCAACTTGGCGGAGGTTCGCTAGGGTTTAGGGTTTAGGGTTTAGGGTTTAGGGTTTGGCAGGGTTGAGGCCCTTCCGTGCAGGGTCCGGCGCGGAGCTTAGGCTGGGATTCAGGCATTAGGGTTTAGGGTTTAGGGTTTAGGTTAAGGGTTTAGACCCGGACTTCTCTGCCCCTTCTCTCACGAACTCCTGTGGACGAGGTAGTGCCAGCCCGTAGTGCACTTCTAATGCAGTTAATAAAACAATTTATTTATTTTATTTATCCTATTTATTTATTTGTTTGTTTGTTTTTCATTTTAATTATTTTTTCATTTATTTCCTATTTTTGAGTTTCTTTCAGGTTGTTTCTGAATTCGACTTCAACTTTGTCAACGTGGAACAGACGGTGCTTTTTGATTTGCTGCTGGCAGCAGACTACTTGAACATTCCCTCTTTGCTGCTGCTCACCTCGGCTAAGGTGGCTTCTATGATCAAGGGTCAGCTGCTGCTGCTGCTGCTGCTCGATCTGCTGCTGCTGGAGTTGCTGCTGCTGCTGTTTCAGCTGCTGCGACAGGCCTTGCTGCTGGTGTTACATCCACTGCTGCAGTTTCTTCTTCGCTTGCGGGTGCATCTGGCGGTGTACGAATGTGCACTGCAGCCGTCGCAGCAGCAGCAGCAGCAGCAGCAGCAGCAGCCGCTGCTGTTGCCTTTGCTGCTGCTGCTGTGGCTGTGGCTGCCTGGGATAGGCCGCAGCAGCAGCATGAATGTGCTGTCTGTTGAGGTGTATGTACAGGCAGAAGCCCGGAGGAAATTCGCAGGGAGTTTAATATCGTCAATGACTTCACCCCAGAGGAAGAGGCTCAGGCAAGCGCTGCTGCTGCTGCTGCGGCTGCTGCTGCTGCTGCTGCTGCTGCTGCTGCTGCTGGACTTGTTTGCGGGTACTTTAGTGTTTAAATGGTGTACGGCTTGCGATTCAGGGTTTAGGGTTTAGGGTTTAAGGTGGCTAGTGTCTGTCTTTTGTTTCCATTGCAGATAAGGGAGGAAAACCGCTGGTGCGAAGATGCTTGAATGCGCGGACCTGCTGCTGCAGCAAAGAAGCGCAGCAGCAACAGCAGCAACTCGGCAGCAGCAGCGAAGCAGCAGCACTTTGTGCAGAGTGAACACTGCGCTCACATTCTTTGCAGTTCTCTTTGCTTTGCAGCAGACAGGAGCAGCAGGGCCCGTCTGGCTGCAGCTCCTTGGGGGGCCCCTCCACCCTGTAGCGAATTTGGAGCGCACTTACGGGAAAGTAGCCCCTTAAGGGGCCCCCGGGGCCCCACTCTGAGTACTGGGGGCCCCCGGGGGCCCCCTACTCAGTGCAGTGTCACCTCACATCTCTTCATTGAGTTCAGGGTCACCTGATATCCCTTTACCGAGTTCGGGGCCACCGGGGGGCCCCCGCAAAGTGCAGGGTCACCCGGGGGCCCCGCAAAGTGGAGGGTCACCTGGGGGCCCCCTTGGGGCCCCACTAAGTGCAGGGCCTTTGGGGCCCCCTTTTAGGTACAGGGTCACCTGGGGGCCCCCTTGTGGGTACAGCTTCACCGGGGGGCCCCCTTGTGGGTACAGCGTCACCGGGGGGCCCCCTTGTGGTGCAGGGCCCCTTGGGGGCCCGAACTGAGGGTCAAAGGGGGGCCCCTTATTATGTCCTTGGCCACTTGGGGGCCCCTTGCTGACTTTAAAGGGTTACGTGGGGGCCCCCTGCTCAGTAAGAGACGTCAAGGGGTCCCTTAAAGCTTGCGCTTTTGGGGGGCCCCACGCGGAAGGTTTTTATAATGCTTTGAGCAGCAGCAGTCCAGAGATACGTCTTAGTCTTAGAAAGTCACTTAGGTGTATGTACGCCCCAGCGATCCAGCCCTGCTGCAGCAGCAGCGGTGCTGCAGCCGCTGCAGCAGCGCAGCTGCTGCAGCAGAGCTTGAGCAGCTGCAGCAGCTGTAGCGCTCTTACGTGAGTACGCCGCGTGAGCGCCTTGGATGCCCGCTCCACCGTGATGCAGCAGCAGCAGCAGCAGCTGCTGCTGCTGCTGCTGCTGCTGTAGATTCATCGCTCTGCCAAACAGCAGCAGCATTGCGTAGGCCACAGGGCCCTCAAGCGGCCGCTTTGTCGCGCTCACGGACGCTGGAGGCCAGATATCGCTTGTGCCTGTTACGAATATAGAAATATATATATGTGTATATGTTTATATACATATATATATATATAATATACATATATATATATATATAAGTATGTATATTGTATACATATTCTATGTGTGCATATTTAATGTGTTTATATACATATACATATATGTATGCACATTGTATGCATTCCATATGCATATATTTACATTTAAATATTTAGAAATGCATATATGCCTTAGTGCGCATGTGTGCAATAGATATGCGCGCAGCACTGCAGCCAGGAGCACTTCAATGTTAAGCAACGCGAGAAAGTGCGAGGGCCTGCGTGCTGTAGGCCTACAGCAGCAGCAGCGAAAGCAGCAGCAGCAGCGAAAGCAGCAGCAGCAGCGAAAGCAGCAGCAGCAGCGAAAGCAGCAGCAGCAGCAGCAGCACAGAACGGCAGCAGCCAAGCTGGACTGTTGCTCGTATTTGAATGGCCTTGGAGGGGCCCTCCAGAGGACTCCCAGGGCTCTCCAGTTGCGGCTTTGAGCGGCTCTGTGTTGCTTGGATAGGGTTTATGTGTAGGGTTTATCTCTAGGGTTTATCTTTGGGGTTTCCTCTAGGGCTTAGGGTTCGAGGGTTTGGAACGAGCTTGCTGCTGTGGGCCAAGACCTTAGGGCCTAGGGACGAGGATTTGCCTCGAAGGGATAAGTTCTTGAAAAGGGTTTCTAACACCTACTGGCGAGGGTTTTGCGCCTAGGGTTTAGGGTTTATGGCTGCAGACAGTCCGGGGCCCTCCAGGGGCCCCCCGAACTGGCTTAGGGGCCCCCCTTAAGGACTTCGAGCGGATGCAGAGCAATATTCAACAGCTTGCCAATAATTCAGAATTAATTTCGTTTTTCTCAATTAGGTTTTAGGGTTAAGGGCCAAGATCAATCCTTTGGTGGTTTGTTCTCGCTGGCGGCTGCGGGCCCCCTGGGGCCCCCATGAGGGTTTGAGGCCCTGCACACCTTGAGGGTTTAGGGTTTAGGGTTTGAAGCTCATTCTTGAGGGTTTATGCTCTAGGGTCTAGGGGTCTTGGGCGTGCTGCTACAGCCGTGGCAGCCTCTTCTATTTCCTGCATCCCTGTACGGGTTAACCTTGAGAGCAGGAGCAGCAGCAGCAACGGCTGCTGCTGCTCCTGCTGCCACATCTCTTGCCTGCTGCTGCAGCAGGCTGGTGCGCCCTTCATAGTTCTTGCAGTCGTTGGCTGGCTTCTCCTCCAGCGAAATGCTGCGCGCACGACTGCTGCAGCAGCAGCAGCCAGTGCTGCTGCTGCAGCAACAGCGGAAGCTGGCACCTCGCATCTCGTTTGCTGCAGCAGGAGCAGCGGAAGCAGCAACAGCAGCACGAGCGCCTTCACGGCCTCCAGCTCCAGCAGCAGCACGAGGATTAGCTTCAGCAGCAGCAGCGGCAGCAGCAGCCGCCCCTGCTGCTGCTCCTCCTGTTTCTGTGGGGCCAGTGCTGAGGGCTGCAGCTCTTCGCCGGCCGGCGTTGCTGTCCTGGCCTTGGCAGCAGCACAGCAGCAGCAGCAGCACTTGCTGCTGCTGCTGCTGCAGCAGAAGAGGCATGGTGACTAGCAGGGCTCAGCTGCTGCTGGACCTTCCCAAATCTGAGGGAGATGACTTTCTCAAAAAGTGCGAGGAGGTGGTGAGGCCCTATCTAGCTGGCGAGCTGGTTATCTGTCTATCTATCTAGCTAGCTAGCTAGCTAGCTGGCTAGCTGGCTAGCTAGCTAGCTAGCATTTATCTAGCCATGTAGCTACCTAGCTAGCTACCGAGTCAGCTAGCTGACTGGCTAGCTGGCTGCGTGGCTAGCTACTTCGCTGCGATGCAGCCAGCCAGCTGGTCGGCTAGCTGGCTGAACGGCTAGTTATCCAGCTAGCTCGCTGGCCAACTATCCAGGTGGCCAGTTAGCTAGCTAGCTGGTTAGCTAGCTAGCTAGCTATGCTTGCAGGGTGCCTGTTCCTGCCGACCTTGCTGCTGCTGCTGCTGCAGATTAGTGCGGCAGCTTCGGAGTGGTTTGCTGTGGAGAGGGGTGTGCTGCTGCTTCTGCAACTGCTGCAGCAGCTGCTCCTGCCGTTTCTGCTGCTGCTGCTGCAGGCTGCAGCGCCAGCTCCTGCTGCAGGGCAGTGGGGCCTCTTGTCTTCCGTGATGCATGCGAAAGGAGGAACTTTATATCCGCTGCAGCTTTTGCTGCTGCTGCGGCTGTTTGCTGCTGCACCCTTTGCTGATGAAGCCCTTCTGGCCGCCGTGGCAGCTCGGTAAGATTTGAACTAAATAAATAAATAAATTAAATAAATAAATAAATAAATAAATAAATAGAACAATAAATGTAATAAATTGGATAAATAGCGGCTTTTCTGGCTTTCGTTTGAGCGATTTCCCACATAGAAGAAGACATGCAGAAATGTGCAAAGTTGCAAATTCTGAAATTCTTTTTGCACATTTGTGGCTCCTGTCCATAAATGCGGCTTCCAGCAGGTCTAATAGTTTTATTTTTGCTGCTTACGGATTTAAATGCATAAATATAAACATTTATTTGGGTTTTAATGCATATTTACAAAGTTTGCACTTGCTTTCTGCTGCTGCTGCTCGCTGCTCTTTTTGCTGCTCAGGGCGGAAGACCTTATTGCTGCAGCAGCACCGTCCAGGGCGGTGGAGCTGCTGAGCCTTTTTGCAGCTTTAGGCTTCACTCACCCTCTTGTGGGTTTTGCTGCTGCTGCTCTTGCTGCTGCCTCCTTTGCTGCTGCCGCCTCCTTTGCTGCTGCTGCCTGCCTTTGCTGCAGCACGCCTTTGCTGCTGCTGGCCCCTTCTGCTGGCGTCCCTTTTGCTGCGGTCACATTTGGCTACTGACCATTTTTGCTGTTGTGCTGCGGCTCGTGCGCCGCTGCTGCTCACGTGTTTCTGCTGCTGCTGTGCTGCTGTTGCTGCTGGTCTGTTGCTGCTTTGAATGGCGGGCTAATGTATCGCTGCTGCTGCTGGTGTTTCGCTGCTGCTGCCGCGCAGGTGCAGCAGCCGCTGCAGCAGCGCCTGCTGCAGGTGCTGCACTTGTTGGAGAGTCACCACTTGCCCTCAGCTTTGAACAGCCTTTCTCTGCTGCATATATTTGTCAGTTCGTCTGGAAGTCAAGAGATGCAAAAAGAAAAAAGCCAGAAGCAAGCAGCAAACGACAGCAGCAGCAAGCAGCAGCTGCTGCTTGTCGATGGCCTCGCCACACAGGCAGCCCTGCTGTGCGCAGCAGCAGCACAGAACAGCACAGCCACAACGCTTTTCAGGTAAGCCAGATTATCTGTCTTTGCTGCAGCAGCAGCAGCAACAGCAGCAACAGCTACAACAGCAGCAGCAAAAACAGCAGCAACGGCAGCATGAACAGCAGCAGCAGCAGCAGCAGCAGCATTTTTGCGTGTTACTGTTGCAGCTGCGTGGAGGCCCTCAGCCGACTGCGACACCGGCAGGAGGATTTGCTAGCCCTTTTCACGAAACGACTTGAGGCTGGATTTGAGGTAAACCCCAAACCCTAAACCCTAAACCCTAGAAAGGGGTCTTTCATCCAGAGGCTGTTGCTGTGGCTGCGCGCAGTCGCTGACCCTCAAAGACTTGCTGCTAGCTGCTGCTGCTGCTGAGCGCTACGGGCTGAAGGACTGTGCAGAGGCTCTCCAGTGAGTTGCTGCTGCTATCGTTTGCTGCTGCTGTTGTGTCTTTAAAGAAGTTATTTGTTGCATCAAATATAAAACTTAAGTCAAAACTGAGACAGCAATTACAGACAGACGCGAAGGGTCCGCGGCTCTGATCGAGCAAAGTGTAGCGTCTTCTGCTGCTGCTGCTGTTGCTGCTGTTGCTGCTGCAGTGAGGAGCTGCTCCGGCGAGCGCCAGACGCCTGCAGCAGCTGGGAGGGCCTTGGTAGGCTCTTGCACCTTCAGCACAAGTTCAGGTCAGAGGCAGCAGCAGCAGCAGCAACAGCAGCAGCAACAGAAGCAGCAGCAGCAGCAGCAGCAGCAACACTCAGCGCTGCTGTTGTGCTGTCTGAAGCCACTGCTGGCGCACCATTCTATGCAGCAAACGCACCAGACGCAAGCGCAAGAACAACAGTATCGCTGCTGGTGTTCCTGGGAGCAGCAGCAGCAGCAACAGCGGCAGCAACCGCAGCAGCAACAGCAGCAGAAGCATGCTTTCCAGTGTGCATCTGTCTTTGCTGCTTCCTGTCGAAGGCTGCGCAGTGATGCACTGCTAGGAGAGTGTCTAGCTGGCGCTGAGGGTCTGTTGGGGTGTACGTACACTTCAAAGCATCTGCCGAAAATAGCTCTGCTGCTGGCGATGTTGGCACCAGAAAATATGAAGCTCTTAGTGAGTTGCTGCTGCTGCCTTTGCTGCAGCTGTTGCTGCTGTTGCCGCTGCTGCTGTTGCTGCTGCTGAGCCGAGTTTTTTCTCGCGTTGTCCTTGCACGCGACTCGAGCTGGAGCAGAGTCGCTTGCTGCTACAGCTGCTGCTGCCGCTGCTGCTGCTGCTGCTGCTGCTGCTGCTTGCATCTGACTTTTTACATCTGAATCTTCTGCTTCAGGGAGCGCTGCTGCTGTCTCCGCACCTGTTGGCTGCGCTGCCGTCGCTGCCGAGCAGCAGCATCTGCGACTTTGCGCATGCAGCAGCGCTTTGTGTCTTTCAACTAATGCGGTAGGCTGCTGATTCTGCTGCTGCTTTTGCGACTTCGAGTCCTGCTGCTGCCGCAACAGCGGCTGCTGCTGCAGCTCTCTGTGGTGCTGCTCCTGTGCCTTGGCAGCTGAGGCAGCAGCAGCTGCTGCTGCTGATGATAGAAATGTTGCATGCTGTTGTTCCAGTCTTTCTCGCTTCCTCGTGCGGTCTGGCTGCGCAGCAACGAGGGGGTAGAGGCGCCGCTGCAGCAGCAGCTGCTGCGGCAGCTCAATGCAGCAGTGTTGCTGCTGTCTCATGTGCAGCAGCGCCTCTCGCTGCAGCAGCGAGAGACACTAAAGGAAATTTGTTTCTTCCTCTCTGCCGTTTCCGCGGACTCTGCTGCTGCTGCTGCTGCCGCTCCTGCTGCAGCAGCGATCTCAGAGGAGACAAAGGCATTTGCTGCTGCTGCTGCTCTGGCGCCGGCAGAGGGGCCCCTGCCGCGGGGCCCCCCCAGCCTGGACTACAGCCAGCTGGAGCTCAAGAGCGTAAGGCAGCTGGCGGCCTTTGGGGCTGCATGCGCTCAGTTTGCATGCATTTGCATGCATGCAAAGCGCATGCATGCATGCATGCATGCATGCAGCGCCTCCAGGTCTTCTGCTGCTGCATGCATGCGCAGGTCCTCTCAAGGAAGCTCCTGGTCGCAGCAGAGGGAGGGGAAGAAGTGGCGCTGCACCACGCAGGCGTGCACGAGGTGTACGTACAGCTCAACCCGCAGCAGCAGCAGCAGCAGCAGCAGCAGCAAGAGCAGCTGCAACGGCAGCAGGCGTCGTGTGAGGACTTGGAAGCGCTGCTTCCAGGGATCGCGCTGCTGCAGCAAGCCCCAAGCCTGACAGCAGCAGAGAGCTTCTCTGTTGCGTGTGTCGCTTCTGCTGCAAGTCCTCCTCTGCAGCACCGCCTTTGCCTTTTGGCTTAGTGCTGCTGGTTTCTCCTTTTGCTGCTGCGGCTGCCTGCTCCTGCCGCTGCTTGCTGCTGTGGCTGCTTGCTGCTGCTGCCCGTTCACCAGCCTAGCCAGCGAAGCCAACTGTAGCAGCACCCGCTGCTGCTGCAGCAGCTCCGCAGCAGCTAAGCAGCAGCAGTGCTGCCGCTGCTGCTGCAGCACCGCTGCTGTAGCTGCAGCACAGCAGCAGCAGTGCGGGGAGACCCCCAACAAGCGCAGCCACTGTCAATACATTAGAGCACTTGTGCACTGCTTTCTGTAGACTACGGCGCTGTGGGGCGCGACCCCACAGGCCGCAACAAACTCTTAATTAAGTGCATGCATGCACGCATGCATGCATGCATGCATGCATGCATGCATGCATGCATTTAATGAAGCCCTAGTGGCCTCTACCATAAGCTGCGCCTAAAGCCACGGCTTCTGCTGCAGCTCTAGAAGCCAAGCGCCCCTGGCTGTTGCGGCTCTTTCGCTGCAAGACTGAAGCTGAAGGCAGTGACGAAGACCCCCCGCAGCTCACGCTGCCCTAAACCCTAAACCCTAAACCCTAAACCCTAGGTCTCAGCGGGCCGCAACAGTTCTGGGGTGCCCCTGCGCGCCCAAACGCACACGTGCATGCAGCTACAACGCATGCAAAGCGCATGCAGCAAAAGCTTGGGGGCCCCCAGCTGGGGCCCCCAGCTGGGGCCCCCAGCTGGGGCCCCCAGCTGGGGCCCCCCAATGGGGCCCCCCAATGGGGCCCCCAGCTGGGGCCCCCAGCTGGGGCCCCCAAAGCGCCAAAGAGACAAAGAAAAGGGCCTCTAATGAGGCAACTTTGCTGCGCCAAGGCGCAGCAGCTGCAAACCAAGATTTCCGAATACCAAAGCAGCAGCAGCCGCAGCAGCAACGCGTGCCGCTACAGCTGCTGCAACGCACCGCCAAGCACCAGCAGCTGCGCCAGGCGCTGCTGCAGCTGCTGCAGCGCGAGGCCAAACAGCAGCAGCTGCAGCAAGCACCGCTGCAGCTGCTGCAACGCGCCGCCATGCACCAGCAAGCCAGGAGCTCGCCAGCAGCTAGCGCCTGCTGGCTAGCCATGCAGCAGCAGCCGCAGCAGCTAGCCAGGAACTTGCCAGCAGCTAGCTGCGCTTCTTCTCCTGCTGCAGTTCTGCTTCTGTGGGGCCCCGCAGCAAAAGTTCTGTAAACTGTTTTCTTGTGACCTGGTTGCCATCCCAGGTGTCTGGACACCTCTCGTCGCTAAACCTGAAGCACAGCAGCACATCTGAACTTCATCTGCTGCAGCTGCAGCACAAGCCAAAGCCAACAGCGGCTGCAGCAGCAGCAATCGCAGCAGCAGCAGCACGTGCTGCTGCCGACGAGTTGCACGTGCTGCTGCCGACGAGCTGCACGCAGCTCAACGGCTCCTGTCCTTCATAATACCTCTGGCTATTTTTGCAGAGCGAGGAATAAAAGCTGCTGCTTCTACTGCTGCTCCCAGTGCTGCTGCTGCTTCTGCCATAACTGTTCTTGCTGCTGCTGCTACCGCTGTTACTACTGCTTCCCTTGCAACTGTTTTTAATGCTGCTGCTTCTCGTACTACCAAATGCTGTCGCTGCTGCTGCTCGTGCTAATTCTGCTGCTGCTGCGAACGCTATTTTGCTGCTTTT
>NW_013654284.1:25000-32500 GCF_000499385.1 Eimeria necatrix
GCAGCTGCTGCAGCAGCAGCAGCAGCAGCGGCGCGACCGCCCACGCTCTCCCGCCTCTTCACAGCGGGGCTCGCCTTCCGCTGTGGACTCCAGGGACTTCAAGGTGTTTTGCTGCTGCAACACGGATTTGGCTGCAGCAGGGGAAGCAGCAGAAGCACCGGCAGCCGCAGCCGCAGCAGCAGCAGCAGCAGCACAGTTGTCGGCAGCGCCCCCACCCCTCACCCTCTCCGGAGTCTTACAACAGAAGCAGCAGAAGGGACCATCAGCCAGCACCCCAGCAAGCAGCAGCAGCAGCATCTGCTGCCGCTGCTGCTGCTGCTGCAGCAGTAACACCTAGCAGCAGCTGGTGCCTCTGCAGCAGCTGCTGCTGCCGACCGCCGCCGCTGCAGCAGCGAGGATCCCCCCCCCCTGCCAGCATGAAAGACAAGGCAGCAGCTCACAGCCCCTCCGGGGTTGCTGCCTGTCGGCTGCTGCTGCTGCGGCTGCTGCGCAGCGGTTACACAGCAGCAGAGGCGATAGCAGCGCTGAAAGAAGGGCAGCTGCTGCAGCAGCAGCAGCAGCAGGATCTGCTCCATGCGCTCTCGGGGCTGCTGGATGAGTGCATGCAGCAGCAGTCAGAGGATGACCCACAACTTCCGAGCGGCGCTGCAGCAAAGCAGCAGCAGCAGCAGCAGCAGCAACACGATGCTGAGAACGAGAGGCCTTCACAGCAGCAGCGAGAGCTGCTGCCAGAGGAGGAGCAACCGCCTCCCGCCAAGCGGGCACGTGCAGCAGCTGCAGGAAGCAGCAGCAACGATGCAGCAGCAGCAGCAGCAGCAGCAGGGCTGCAGCAGCTGGGGGCAGGTGGGGTGCTCTCGCAGGAGCTGCTGTCTTTGCTGGTCGCGCTGCTGCAGCAAGTGCCTGCAGTTCCTGCTGCGCTGTCAGCAGAGTCTGCTGCAGCAGCAAGCAGCTGCTTGCGGCTCTTCTTCTCCCACCTTTCGGGCGTGGGGGCAGCAGCAGCAGCAGCAAATTCAGCAGCAGCAGCAGCAGCAGAAACCACAGAGACCTTCAGCAGCAGCGAGGAGTGGCAGGCTCTCATGGAGCGACGCGTTGCTGCCTTCTGCCAGCTGCTGTCTGCCTGCCGGCGCTCTGCTGCTGCTGCTGCCCCAGTAGCAGCAGCAGCAGCAGCAGCAGATGAGGAGGCGCTGTGGAAACACTGCAGCAGCCAGCTGCTGCTGCTGCGGCGGTGGGCGAAGTTCTTTGCTGCTGCTGCTCAAGACAGAGAGGCCCTCGTTAGCCGCATCGCCGCCAGCAGCCACCTGCAGGCCCTGTCTACAATGCTGCGAGACAGCAGCAGCAGCAGCAGCAGCAGCAAGGACGACGTAAGAAGCAGCAGCTTCTGCTGCTGCTGCTGCTGCCTACTTTCGGCGTTTGTTGCTGTTTTTGTCGCGGCGCCGCGGGTGCTGCTGCTGCTGCTGTACTATGCTGCTGCTTCAGCTCGCTGCTGCTGTCTCTACTGAAGCTTAATGCGGGAGCAGCTGAGGCGCAGCTGCTGCTGTTGCTGCTGCTGTTGCTGCTGCTGCTGCTGCAGGTGGAGGAAGCTTTAGGCCGGGCCTTCGCGCTGCTGCAGCAGGGGCTGCCCACCATCGGCAGCAGCCCGCAAGCTGCTGCAGCTGCTTCAAGAGACGCAGAAGCAAAGCTGCGGGCTGCTGCAGACCGGTGGAAGGCCGAGCAGGTGCTGCTGCTGCTGCTGCTGCTGCTGCTGCTCCAGCGTCTTTTGCGGGCTCCGCTATAGTTGATGCAGCACGGAAAGCAAAAGAAACGGCAGTGGCATTACAGGCCCTGCAGCAGTCAATGATGCTGCCGCTGCTGCTGCAGCAAGTTCTCTTGGTGCTGCATCCCCTTCTGCTGCCGTTGCTGCTGCTGCTGCTGTTCTCTCGCAGGAACGACAGCGACAGCAGCAAGAGGAGATCCTGCGTCGCAGCGCCTTTTCCAGAGCTTGCGTGGCCTTCGTGCTGCAGCGGCAGCAGGAGCAGCAGCAAGCTGCAGCAGCAGCAGCAGCAGCAGGCTTCGGCACTCCTGCAGCAACTGCTGCTGCCGCCCGCAGCAGATCTGTGGGCCACCCCTTCTACGTTCTGGGAATAAACCCGCACACTGCGACGGAGAAGCATGTAAGTGCAGCACCGCAGCAGCAGCAGCAGCACGGGTTAGCAGAGCAGCAGCAGCAGCAGTAAGGGCAGGCAGAGCAGCAGCAGCAGCAGCAGCAGCAGTAAGGGCAAGCAGAGAGGCAACAGCAGCCACGGCTTGCGATAGGAAGGCGAAGCACACCTCGGTAGTTCCTGAAAGTCTTTGTAGATCTCAAAGGTTCTGAGGTGCTGCCGTTTGTGCTGCTGCTGCTGCTGCTGCTGCTGCTGCTGCAGATTGTAGCAGCAAGGAAGAAGTGGCGGGCGCTGCTGCACCCCGACAAGTTCCACTCTCAGGAGGCCGAAATGCAGCAGCAAGCGACGGAAGCTTTCAAAGCAGTACGCAGTACCTGCAGCAGCAGCAGCAGCAGCAGAGCAGCAGCTGCTGCAGCAGCTGCTGCTGCTGTTGACGCTAACGCGTCCAGGGTGTTTGTGCTGCTGGTGACGAGTTGCTGGTGCTCGTCTGCTTGCCGCAACATCAGTGTCTGCGGATGCTGTTTTGCTGCTGCTGTTGTTGCCGTTGCTGCATTCGCTGCTGCTGCAGCTGCTGCCTTCGCTGCTTGCTGTTGCTGCTGCTGCTGCTGCAGTACGAAGAAGCTTGCGCAGAGGCGCTGCGGCTGCTGCGGGCCCGTGCTATGGACATCACGTGGGCCGTGCCGCCCGTGCCTCCGACACCAGGAGCAGCAGCAGCAGCAGCAGCAGCGGCTGCGCCTGCTGCTACAGCTGCTGCAGCAGGGGCAGCAGCAGCAAGCAGCACGTCTCCGCTCAGCGGGGGCGGCGCCAACGGCAACAGCGGCAATGGCGGCAGTAGCAGCAGCAGCAGCAGCAGCAGCAGCAACAGCAGCAGCAGCAGCAACAGCAGCAGCGGCACGCAAGTGCCAACCAGCTTGTACATGCCTGACGCTGCAGTAGAGCCTCTCCCGCGGCGGCGGGCGACAGGGGCGTTTCGGGTGTATGTGTATGCTGCGTCTGCTGCTGCTGCTGCTGCAGACAGCGGCGACGCCGCAGCAGCAGCTGCTGCTGCCTTTCGCTGCATCACAAAGGTCTGGGTGTACGTACACCGCCCGGTACGGGGGGGGCCCCCCGTGGCGCTGCAGCCTGCTGCTGGCAGCCTGAGCTGCGTGCTGCAGCAAGACGTGCTGCTTGCTGCAGCAGGCGACGACGCTGCAGCAGCAGGACGCAGCAGCAGCAGTGAAATCTACCTAGACGTTGCAGCAGTGCAGCCGCTGGCTCTCGAGAAGCAGCAAAGGTACTGGGTGGGCATTCAAGTGCAAAGCAGGCGGAAGCACATGTCTTTGATTAGCTGGCTGCCGCTGCAGCTGACGGTGTCAGTGCCGCCGCTGCCGCCGCTGCAGCAGCCGCAGCAGCAGCAGCAGCAGCAGCAGCAGGACAGCATCTTCAGCGACGATGAGGACACCAAGAAGAAACACAGGAGGAAGCAGCAGCAGCCGCACGAGCTGCTGCAGACAGCAGCCAAGGCGTCGCTGGCGCAGCTGCAGGCCTTTTCAGGGGCCCCCTTCTTATCCTCGCCGCAGCAGCAGCAGCTGCTGCTGCAGCTGCAGCGCCTGCAGCACCACGCTGCTGCTGCGCTTGACCCCCACCAAACAGCAGCAGCTGCAAGCTGCCGCGCTGCGGTTGTAGAAGCCAGAGAGCTGCTGCAGCAGTGCATGCAGCAGGCTGAGGCCTGGGCAGATGCGTCCATCGACTGAGAGGCGCCAGCAGCTGCAGCAACAGCAGCAGCGGACCACTGACATACTAGCAGCTGCAGCAGCAGCAGCAGCCGCAGCAGCGACTGCAACTGCTGCTGCAGCAGCTGCTGATGCTACGCTCGCTGCAGCGGCACTGTGCTTGCTGGTGCGTAGCCATCTGTCTAGCCACTATTTGGCGGTTGTTTTTAGAAGCCGCAGCAGCAGCAGCAGCCGCTGCTGCTGCTGCTGCCAGAGGTGCACTGCAAAACGAAGTGCTACAGTATTTCAAGCAATTAAGTTGGGAGCCTGGGGTGGCAGCAAACAGCCAAATCCGAGCTGCTGCTGCTGCTGGTCTGCTGCAGCAGTTGCGGCGCTGCAGCACAGCGATAGCAACAAGAGAAGCAGCTCCAACTCCAGCAGCAAGAGGCCACTGCTGTTGCTGCAGCAGCACGCTGCTGCAACGGAGCTACGCCTCTGCTGGCTGCCTGCTGCTGCTGCGCTAACCTCCAAGCTGCTCTTGAAATAAATAGGCTGCAACAGCAGCAGCAGCAGCAGCAACAACAACAGCAGCAGCAATTTATGCCCATGGGAGCCAGCTGTCGAGCCTGCCGGCACGCACAGCAGCAGAGTCAAGCTCCTCCGGCAGCATATGTGTTGCTGCAACAACAGCAACACCTGCTGCTGCTGCTGGATTTTGCTGCAGCTGCAGCTGCCACGCCTTCTGGTCTTCTTTGCTTCCCAGCCGTGGGAGAATCACAGCGGCTTGCTGCTGCTGCTGCTGCTGCTGTTTGCTGCTGCAAGCCCCTGAATCTTCCTGCAGTTGCTGCTGCTGCAGCAGCAAGCGCCGCTTCTCCTCCAGGGCATCGAGACCGAGCAGCAGCGCAGCAAGCAGTCGCCGCTGACTGCTGCTGCTGCTGCTGCTGCCTTGAAGCCTGCTGGCTTTTGCTGCTCCTAGCCGCTGCTGCGGCGCACCCTCTCTGCTGTTGCTGCTGCTCCTGCTGTCGATTTGTAGGCCGGGGAGCGGAGACAGTATAGACCTGTTTGCTGCTGCTCTCTCCAGGCCTTGCAGCAGCAGCACGCAAGGAGCAGCAGCAGCAGCAGCAGCAAACAGCTGCGCCAGCCGCTGCTCAGACTCGCCCACATAAGGAGCAGCAACAGCAGCAAGAGGCACCACCAGCAGCTGCAGCCCCGAGGCCTCCGGCAGGCACAAAAGGTGCTGCAGCAGCTGCTGCGGGCTGATGCGAAGGAGCGCATCGTCCTCGTGCTGCTGCTGCTGCTGCTGCTCGTCCGCAGCAGCAACTGGAGCAGCAGCAGCAGCGCAAGGAGCAGCAGCACGGCCGTAGCCGTACAGCAGCAACCGTGGGGCGGGGACCTCTCCTTGCTTGCCGCATAACAGAGTTTCCATAAGGGCTGTGCTGCTGCTGCTGCTGCTGCTGCTGCTGCTGCTCGTGTTGCTGCTGCTACAGCGGGTGAAGTACCTTATGCGCATTTGCATCGGCAGCAGCAAACGCTCTCGCAACTGCTGCAGCAGCCGCAGCACTTTGCTGCTGCTGCCCAGCGGCCCTGGAGCAGCGGCAGGCAGCAGCACGTCGCCGCCTATGTACAGCAGACAGCGAGGCTGCTGCTGCTGCTGCTGCTGCTTCAGCAAAGCTTCTTGCTGCTGCTGCTGTGGACAGCTTATCTTATACAATTGCACCTGAACGTGCTGTTGTTGCTGCTGCTGCAGCATTTGTACGAACTCCTCGACAGTGCGCAGTAGTTGCTGCGTTTCTGCTGCTGCAGCTGCGTCGGTTGTTGCTGCTGCTGCTGCTGCTGCCGAGCAGTTTACCTCAATAACAACTGAGGGCGGGCACGTGCAGCTTTGCTGCGTGGTGTCTGCTGCTGCAGTTGCTCCTGCTGCTGGTGCAGCAGCAGCTGCTGCTGCTGCAGTTTCTTCTGCTCCTGCTGCAGTTGCTTCTGCTGCTGCAGCTGGTTCTCCCGCTGCTGTAGTTGCTTCTCCTGTTGCTGCAGTTGCTGCTGCTGCCGCTTGCAGCAATTCGGCATGCAAACTAGACAGCACTCGCTGCAGCTGCTGCCACTGCGGCGGCGACAGGTATGCAACACCAGCCAGCCGCAGCACGTACACATGCTGCAGCAGCTGCCGCTGCTGCTGCTGCTGCTGCTGCTGCAGCAGCTGCCGCTTCTGCCCGCATGCATGCATAAATGGAAGCAACAGATTTTCAGTAAGGCTCAAGAGCAATGCTTGGCCACCTAGGCAGAGCTGCTGCCGCTGCTGCCCCCCCGATCCTGCTGCTGCTGCTGCTGTTTTGGCTTTGCGCAGCTGCTTACCCGCAGCAGCAGCAGCAGCAACAGCAGCGGCGTCACAGCGCTGCAGCAGCTGATCGACTCGAAAGTAAAGATACGTCAGCTCACATGAGGAACTATCAGAACTGCTGCTGTTGGCTTTGCTTTTGCTGCTGCTGCTGCTGCTGCTGCTGCTGCTGCTGCTGCTGCACACCCTTGTGCAGCGCGGAAGCCGCAGCTTCACCTGAGCAGCGCAGCCCGCCACTGCCTCTAGAGGTGTTGCTGCTGCTGATGTTGCATCTGCTGCTGCTGCTACTACTTCGGCAGCCGCCGATGCTGCTGCGGCTGCTGCTGGTTCGGCAGCCGCTGCTGCTGCTGTTGCTGCTGCTGTCTTCATCAGTACTTCTTCGTCAAGCCGATCCACAGCGTGACTGAGCTGCGTGTATAACTCTGCTGCCTGGTCACTGCTGCTGCTGCTGCTGCTGTTGCTGCTGCTGCTGCTGCTGCACAAAGGCTGCACTGCCGCTTGTTGCAGCAGCAGCAGCTGTTGCTGCTGCAGCTGCTGCAGCGCCTGAAGCACACGGCAGCCTGCACCGGTGGATCCCTTCTCCACCTCATCGCGCGTTGCTGTGGTTTCCGTTGCCGCGGCTTCTGTTGCTGCTGTTGCTGCCACTGCTGCTGCTGCCGTAGCCGCTGCTGCTGCTGTAGATGCTGCTACTGCAGCTAGTGCTTCTGTTGATGCTGCTGCGGCCTGTGCCGTCAGTCCTGTTTGCCCGTTGGCTGCTGCTGCTGCTGCCTTCGAGCTCCTCATCGGCGCACCCTGGAGTCCCACGGCGCCGAAGCGCAAACCCTAAACCCTAAACCCTAAACCCTAAACCCTAAATCCTGGGGCCTGAAATCCGAGCCTTATTCCTGCTTCTTCATCCAGGCAGAATCCATTGCGGCGAAGGCTCGGCTTCTGGCAATAACCAGGTCCACCGACGACCCTAGCAGCAGCAGCAGCAGCAAAGTGTCGCAGCAGCAGCAACAGCAGCAGCAGCAGCAACAGAAACAGCAAAGGCAACTCAAGCCAACTTTGTCTGAAGCCAAAAATCTCCAAAGAACAGCTCTGGGCAGCACAGCTGCAGCGCCGACCCCCGGGGCCCCCGTCGATGCTGCGGGGGCCCCCGTGGGGGCCCCATGTTTCCTGTGTTTCCGCTTGAGCGGCTTTGTGGAGCTGAAAAGAAGCAAAAAAGAGTGTTAAAAATAGTCTTTTGTGTCAGTTAGGCTGCAGCAGGAAGGCTGGCGGAGGCTGTGGCAGCTGCTGCTGCTGCTGCTCTCACGGCAGCCTCCTAGCCAGCAGCAGCAGCAGCAGCTACTGCTGCTGC
>NW_013654284.1:35000-162541 GCF_000499385.1 Eimeria necatrix
TGCTGCTGCAGCGTCCACCTGTAACCTGCTTCCCGTATTGCGTTTGCTGCTGCTGCTGCTGCTGCTGCTTTTGCTTCAGCCCAATCAGAGAAGCTGCTGCAGGGCCGCAGGGAAACTCTCGTAGCGCTGTGCCCGGAACACGAGCACTTACACACAGAACTTCGCGAGGTAACGTGGCCTGCTGCTGCTGCAGCTGCTGCTGCTGCTGCTGCAGCCGCTGATGCTGCTTTTGCTGCTTCGCGCTGCAGCTGCGCTCCCCTTCTGCTTCTGCGTCTTAGGCTGAAGATACACCTCAGGGCGCCTTGAGGCTGCACCCGGTGTCTCAGCTGTGGCAGCTGCTGAAGCGATCTGGAGATGCGCTGCAGGTTCGTGCTGCAGTTGCTGCTGCAGTCGCTGCTGCAGCTGCTGCATCAGTTGCTGCTGCACTTTCTGCTGCACTTGCTGCTGGCTGCTGCTACACTTGCTGCTGCGTTCGCTGCTACTGAAAGCTGCGTTTCTCCTGCCATGCGCGTCTGGATTGCGGTTAGCCACAATTGCTGCTGCTGGGAGCAATTGCTGCTGCTGCTGGCGCTATTTTTGCTGGCTGCAGCTGCTTCTACTGGTAGTGGGTGCTGCTGCCGCTGCTGCTGGGTACTTCTGCTGCTGCTGCTGCTGCTGCGAACTCTTCAGAAAGCCCTGGACTGCCAACGCGAACAGACGGCGTGGGGCGCCCGAGTCAGTGCTTTGCTGCTCCAGGTGACCTTCCCCTGCTGCTGCAGTTGCTGTTACTGAGGCTGCTGCTGCTTCCGTTGCTGCTGCTGCTGCTGCCGAAGCTGTTGCTGCTGCTTGCGCATGCTTTTGTGTGTCTACTGAAGGAAGTGCACGAGACGCTGAAGGCCGTCGAGAGGCTTTGGCTGCGATTGCACAGTCTCTGCTAAGCAGCAGCAGCAGCAGCAACTGCTACAACAATAGCAGCAGCAGCACCATTTGCTGCTGCTGCTTCCTCAACCGCTTCGATAAGTGCCCTATGTAGGCGCCTGCGCCGGCGCTGAGGCTGCAGCAAAGCTTAAAGTTCTGAAGCTGCGGAAAAGCAGCACTAGCAGCAGCCGCTACAGCAGCGGGCGCGGCAGCAGAAGCAGCTGCTGCAGCAGGATCCTAAGATGTGTTTGCTGCTGTGGCCTCTAGAGGCAGAAAAGAGGCAGCAGCCACGGGGTGTACATACACCTCAGGTTTGACTGACAATGCTGGAGCCCTGCCGCTCAACGAAGACGCACTGCATGCAGCAGCAGAGAGCAGCAGCTGCTGCTCCTCGCTGCAGCAGACGTAGATGAGCAGCAACAGCTGTAGCAGCCGTGCGAAAAGAGCAGCAGCAGCAGCAGTTGCAGCAGCGGCCGTAGCAGCAGGTGCTGCAGCAGCCGAGTCAATGCCTTAAAAAGATGTACGTAACAGTGGGCAGCAACGCCGTAGCCCACTACAGTAGCAATACTCAGCGGGAAAGCCGCAGCAGCAGCAGCAGCAGCAACAACAGCAGCAGCAACAACAGCAGTAACCGTAACAGAAGCGCCTCAGCTGGGCACCCGCAGATTTAATCGGAGAATAAAAATTCGCTTTGACGATACTACAGCAGCAGTTTGCAGCAGGAGCAATCCTAGCTGCTGCAGCAGCTGCTGCAGCGGCAGCAGCAGCAGATAGAGCCCATTGTCTCCTCGACTCTGAAGAAGCCCCGGCCACTCACGGCCTCCCCCATCCCCATGTTTTGCTGCTGCTGCACTGCAGCAGCTCAACCTGTGTAGACGCTACTGCTGCTGCCGCTGCTGCCTGCAGCAGCAGACCAAAAGCCCCTGCTGCCGCCGGCAGCAGCAAACCAAAACTCCCAGTTGTGCACCTGGCAGCAGCAGCAACAGCGTGGCTGGCGCTGCTGCTTCTGCTTGTCTTCGCCCCTGAAGCACTCACTTGCCGCACGAACTGGCCGCTGCCGCCGCAGCAGCTGCCGCTGCGCATGCGGCTGCAGCAGCAGCAGCTGCTGCTGCTGGCAGCAGCAGCAGCAGCAGCAGCTGCTGCTGCTGCAGAGCTACAGCTGCAGCGGGTAAAGCATGTCCAGAGAAGATGGCAGCAGCTGCACTGATGGCAGCCGCAGCAGCCGCGCAGTGGGACACGCGAGGCTGGTCAGCAGGCAGTGCGACGGCAGCAAAGGCGACAGCGGCAGGAAGGAGCCCAGGCGGCTGTCTGCAGCACACAAGCACAGCTGCTGCTGCTGCAGAAGCATCTGCTGCTGCTGCTGCTGCTGCTGCAGAAGCATCTGCTGCTGCTGCTGCGCATGCGCCTGTTGCTGCTGTTGTGCATGCGTCTGCCGCTGCTGCCGCACTTGTGTCTGCTGCTGCTGCACATGCATCTGTTGCTGCTGCTGCGCATGCATCTGCTGCTGCTGCTGCACGTGCATCTGCTGCTGCTGTTCTCTAGGTAGCTGGGTTTGCTGCTGTTGTTGCTGCTAATTCTGGCTGCTACTATTACACGGCAGCAGCAGCAAGGACACATTTCGCTGCTGCACGGGAGTCCACAGCCAGACGCGGAGCGGCGGCTCAGCGAGCAGCAAAAGGGATCAGCAGCAGCAGCAAGAAAGAAAAGCAACAGCAGCGACGCGCGCAGCAGCAGAAACGACCCACACGCAAGCAACTGCAGCAGCAGCAACAGCAGCAGCAACAGCAGCAGCAAGACGCACCATACTGAGAGTAAGACGGCCCGAGCGAATCTGCTGCTTCTGCTGCCCACGACAGCCACGGACGGGAGGCGCCCCAGTGCCTGCAGCAGCAACAGCAGCAGCAGCAGCAGCGGGAGCTGAAGAAGCAGCAAAACGAAGCCAAAGCACCTCCAGCAATTTGCTGCTGCTGCGCGTCTGGTGCTGCTGGCAAAGACGCACATGTCCGTACACCTGAAGATCTGTGCATGCAAATGCATGCAAACCAAATGAGCATTTTCACTTTTAATGCATTTTCACTTTCAATGCATTTTCACTTTCACTTTTATTTGAGGAATTTGAGTAGTGCGCGCAAGCCTGCACAGATTGCTGCTGCTGCTGTTGCTGCTGCTGCTGCTGCTGCTGCTGCTGCGTACCAGCTGTGAACGACGCCGGCTACGTCTGCCTCGGCGCCAATTTCCCTGCTTGGCTTTTGAATGCTTTTGATGCCAGCGGAAGAGACACAAATGCCTCTCTGAGCAGCAATGGTTTGCTGCTGCTGCTGCAGCAGCAGCTGCCCCTGCTGATGCAGCTGCTGCGCCGCGTCGTCGGCGCCGCCCCACACCTGCTGCTGCAAGCTGCACGCCGCTGCTGCAGCTACGACTCTGCCTGCATTGACAGGTGCAGCGGCAGCTGCAGGTGCTGCTGCTGCTGCTGCTGCTGCTGCTGAGCCGGGCTCAAAAGAAGAGCCCCGGGAAGACACAGGAGGGGACGACGCCGTGTCTCGCCCTGTGTCTCTCGTGCTGCACGTGGCGGGGCTGCTGCTGTCGGCGTTGCTGCTGCTGCTGCTGCTTCTGCTGCTGTACTTTCGAAGCATGACTACAGTGGGAGACACTGCACTGTAGGGCCCCGGCACGTAGTAGAAAGAAGCCGTGCTGCTGTCGGGGGCCCTTGCTGTTTTGAGCTGCTGCAGCGGCGGCGCTGCTAGCCGCTGCAGCAAAGAAGGCTGGCGAAGGTCCAGCAGCAGCACGGAGCCCTTCTCCGACAAGCCCGCAAGCGTTTGCCCTGCAGCAGCAGCAGCAGCAGCAGCAGCGCAATTTCAGCAGCAGCACTGCAGCAGCAGCACTGCAGCAGCAGCACTGCAGCAGCAGCACTGCAGCAGCAGCACTGCAGCAGCACTGCAGCAGACGCCCGCACAGGCGCAGCTCCACGCACAGCAGCAGCACAAAACGAGGAAAAAACAGCAAACGCGGACAGCCACACTGCAGCATCAGCACAGGCCTGCATGGCCAATTCACCCAATGCATCAGCAGCAGCAGCATCACAAGCAGCAGCAGCACAGCAGCAGCAGCACAGCAGCAGCAGCACAGCAAAAGCAGCAGCAGCAGCACAGCAACAATACAGCAGAAGCAGCAGCACAGCAAAGATACAGCGTACTGCGGCGCTTACCGATGATATCAGCGGCAATCACCAGGTCGTCGTCTTGCTGCTGCTGCTGCTGCTGCTGCAGCTGCTGCAGCTGCTGCTGCAGCGGCGCCGTTCGAATCAGCTGGGGAGTGCGCGCGTCGGCTATAAACAGCTCGCGAGAGCAAACGACTACCTGGGTGGCTCTCGACAGCGGCAGCAGCCGCCTGGCCCAGGAGTCTGCTGCTGCTGCTGCTGCTGCTGCTGCTGCTGCCCCGCAGGGGGAAAAGCAACTCGGAGGGTCCATGCGGTTCACACACTGCAGCAGCAGCAGCAACAGCAGCAGCAGCAACAGCAGAAGCACCAAACAGCGCCGTCAGGGCGGTGGGAAAGTCGCGGCAGCAGCGGTGTGTACGTGCTGCTGCTGCAGCTGCTGCTTCTGTGAGGGCTGCCGCTGCCGCTGCTGCTGCTGCTGCTGCTGCTGCTGCTGCTGCTGCTGCTGCTGGGGCTTGTGCGTACCTGCATGCGGTGCAAGTCCACAGCGCACACTGCGCCTGAGGAGAGCAGCACGCCCTGCTGGTGGTGCTGCTGCAGCAGCAGCAGCGCGGGCTCGTCCAGGGCATTCATATCAACTACGAAGCTGCCGCTGCTCCTGGGCAGCTCGAGTTCGCCTTGTGGCCGGATGATCTCGGGTGTACGTACACCCCAGCAGCAGCAGCCGCTGCTGCTGCTGCTGCTGCTGCTGCTCTCGCCGTCCCAGCAGAAAGGCTCCTGCTGCAAGTCATAGACGGCGACGAGGGCAGGCGCAGCCCCTGCAGACGGCAGCAAATGGGGGCGCGGCTGCTGCCCTGCGAGCAGCTTGCTGCTGCTGCTGCTGCTGCTGCTGCTGCTGCTGCAGCTGATGCGCTCCACAGCCGAAGTCCAGCAGCGCGCGCGCTGCTGCTGCAGCGACTGCCCCCACGCGCCTGCTGCTGCTGCTGCCCCCATAAAAGGTGACAGGCAAAAAACCCTGCAGGGCTCAGCCTGCAGCTGCAGCCTTCCCGAGAGTGAAAGGAAGCAGCAGCGGTTTGCTGCGTCTACTGAGAGCAGCAGCGGCGCAGCAGCAGACACGCTGCTGCTGCTGCTGCACAGCACTCCCTCGCCAGTCCAGTTGCGGCCTATGCAACGCGTCAGCACCAGCGGTGCTGCTGCTGCTGCTGCTGCTGCTGCAGCGGGCGGCGCCGCTGCTTCCTCTGCTGCTGCTGCTGCTGCAGCAACGGGCGGGTGCGAAAAAAAGGCCTGGTGCAGCAAAGGCTGCTTGCTGCGCCAGCCCCTCGCAGCAAGCAGCTGCTGCTGCAGCGCGCCCTCAGCGGAGAGCGGCGCAGAGACATACTGCGCCCCAGCCCGCAGCACAGCAGCAGCAGCAGCAGCACAAGACACTGCCTGCAGCTGCGGGCCTGCTCTGCCGCAGCCCACGACGAGGCAGGCTCCAGGCGCCTCTGCTGCTGCTCCAGTGCCTGCTGCTGCGGCCTTTGCTGCTGCTGCTGCTGCTGCTGCTGCAGGCAGGGCTGGCTGCGTGCCCACGCGCCGCCTCCGCAGCTGCTCTTGCTGCTGCTGCTGCTGCTGCTGCTGCTGCTGGTAGCGGCTGCCAGAGTGCAGCGCCAGGCCCGGGGGCTCGAAGCCATAGGGCTCCCTGCCTCTCCAAATGGTCAGCGACTGCTGCTGCTGCTGCTGCTGCAGCAGCAGCAGCATGCAGCTGTCTCTGCGGCGGCAGGATGCCAGCGCGTAGGCCGTGGTCCTGCTTGCTGCTGCCAAGGCGCCCCAGCAAGCTGCGTCGAGGAACAGCAGCAGCGGCAGCACGCCTGCTGCTGCTGCTGCTGCTGCTGCGCAAGGCAAGCCGCTGTGGCAGTGCGTTGCTGCGCGGCCGCAGCGGGAGCTGCAGCAGAGGCGGCACCAGCAGCCAGTAAACTGCCCGGCGCTGCTGCTGCTGCTCCTGCTGCACCCGCAAGGCGTCTTGCTGCTGCAGCTGCAAGCCACTGCGGTGCTGCTGCTGCTGCTGCTGCTGCTGCCGTCACTACTGCTGCTGCTGCTGCTCATGCAAGCCTGGCAGCAGCCGTTTGCGGCCCTCAGCAGCGCGCGCTCCAAGGGACTTTCCCCCGGCACCTGCGAGCTGCTGCTGCTGCAGTCGCCGCCCCACAGCAGCAGTTTGCTGCTGCTGCTGCTGCTGCTGCCAACAGCACTTTGAGGCCTTCTCGCGCTGGGCGCGCGGCGGGGCTTCCGGGCGCTGCGCCGGCCGCCGGGCGCAGCAGCAGCAGCTGCTGCTGCTGTTGCTGCTGCTGGCAGCCACAGCAGCTCATCGTCGCTGTCTCCTGCTGCAGCACGCAGCTCCTGCGACGCCCACAGCACAGAGGCCGGCACTTGCTGCTGCTCTTGCTGCTGCTGCTCCAGCTGCACCAGCTGCTGCTGCAGCCGCAGGCGACTTTGGCGCTGCCGAGACAGCAGGCGGGACAGCTGCTGCTGCTCCGTCTGCTGCTTCGTTTCCGGCTGCTGCTGCTTCTGCTGCTGCTGCTGCTGCTGCTGCACGCAGTCAGCTGCGTCCTCCAGGTTGGCTGGCCGCCGCCGCAGCTTCCCCCGTCGCTGCTGCTGCTGCGGAGTTTCCAGAGGCTGCGACTCTTGCTGCTGCGTTTGCTGCTGCTGCTGCGCTTCCTGCTGCTGCTTTTGCTGCTGCTGCTCCTGCGGCACGCGACGGTCGGGAGCGTGGCGAACGCGGCTCCCGGGGTGGGCTCTTCTGGCTGCCGGCTGCTGCTGCTGCTGCAGGCGCAGCCGGTGCTGCTGCTGCTTCTGCTGCTGCTGCTGCTGCTGCTGCTTGTGGTACTCCGAGATGTGCCGCTGCAGCAAGCGGCAGCGCGGAGCAGCACCAAGCTCCTTCTTTTGCTGCTGCCTGCCTCTGCGGTGCAGCTGCTGCCAGCGCAGCAAATTGTGGTTCGTGAAGAGGCGGGCAAAGGCAGGAGCAGCAGCAGCGCTGCTGCGTGCTGCTGCTGCGCTGCTGCTGCAGCTGCTGCCCGGCCACCTGGGGGTGCGGCACCACTGCTGCGGCCCCCCGCGGCCCTCGTCGGAGGCGCAGCCGCGGCGCGCTGCTGCTGCTCCATCTCTTGCTGCTGCTGCTGCTCCTCCTGCAGCAGAAGCAACAATTGCTGCTAGAGCTGTTGCGCAAGCTTCTGCTGCTGCTGCTCCGTCGCTGCTCTGCTCCGCCAGCAGCAGGTCCCGCCGCAGCCGCGGCGGCGGCCTCAGGCCCCTCCTGCTGCTGCTGCTGCCCGGCTTGCTGCTGCTGCTGCTGCTGGCCGCCCGCAGCTCTCCATCACCTTCCACGCAGGGCTGGCCTACCATACCTGCTGCTGCTGCTGCTGCTGCTGCTGCTGCTGCTGCTGCCTCAAGGGGGCGTGTAGGGAAGCCTCTGCTGCATGGCTGCTGCGCCAAGCGGGAGACAAGAGGCGCCAGGCTGTCGCTGCTGCTGCCGCTCTTGTTGCTACTGCTGCTGCTGCTGCTGCTGCTGCTGCTGCGGTTACTACTAAGGATGGTTCACATGCCAGAGGATTTGCTCTGCCGCTACCCTGAAGCCGCAGCAACAGCAGCCGCAGCATGCCAAACCCTAAACCCTAAACCCTAAACCCTCGAGCCAACCCCACTGCGCTAGGGTGCTGTGGAGCTCCAGCACCTGCAGGCAAGGGTTTGGGGCTTTTGCGGCGGCGTCTCATTCGTAAGCATGCTTTGCTACTGCCGCCGCTGCTGCTACTGCTGCTGCTGCTGCTGCTGCTGCTGCGGCTGCTGCTGCTGCTGCTGCTAGCTACGTTGCGTACAAGTTGCGTTTGTGCCGGGCCTGAGAAACAATAGCGACGCAGGTGAGGCAGAGAGACTAAAATAGAGCTGCTGCTGCTGCTGCTGCTGCCTGGCTGCTGCTGTTGCTGTGCTGTTGTCACGGGTGTTCGTGATCGGTGCAGCAGCAGCACTGCAGCTGCGCCGCTGCTGCTGCTGCTGCTGCTAAAGAGTTCAATTAAATGAGAGTTACAAGCAGCAAAGAAGACTTTTAGAGCCGCCAGACAAAGGCCTTGAGCTGCTGCCTTCTTCTTTAGTGCGCGCCAACCCAACCGATGCATCGCAGACCCTCGTGGGGCCCCCAGCCCCAAACCCTAAACCCTAAACCCTAAACCCTAAACCTCGCGCGAAAGGCGTGAAACCCTTGGCCTTCATGTTGCAAAAAGCCATTTGTCATTACTACAAATGAACTGAGGAGGCTTTTAAATGCACATTGGAGGGGAACAACAGCCCGGTTTCGCGAGGTGTATGTACACCCGACTCCGCCGCCGTGGCAGCGAGCCCACTCCTGAAGCTGCTGCTGGGGTGTACGTACACCTCAGTGAAGGCAAAAGCTGAGGCTGCTGCAGCAGCTGCGTTGCTTCTGCTGCTGCAGGGAATTGCAGGGGCGTGTCAGTGCCGGCTGCGCTGCCTTCCGCGTGTATCGACAGGGGTGCTGCTGCTGCTGCTGCTGCTGCCGCCGCCGCTGCACTGCACAGCAATCAGCTACTGGCGCTGCTGCGCCGCGAACAGTCGAGCTGCTGCTGCTGCTGCTGCTGCCGCACTTCGAGCGGCTTCCGCTGCTGCCTCAAGCGAGCTGCCGTTGCTGCAGTGCCTGGCGGGCTGCTGCTATGGAAGCTCTTTGCTGGGCCGCTGCTGCTGCTGCTGCTGTCTGCGGCGCAAGCCAAATGTCACCCCAGTGAGGTGTACGTACACCTCATTTCATTGGCCAACTGCAGTGTCCAGCGGAGTTTGCATGCATGGAAAGAGGAAATAAAATGCAATTAATGAAATAAAATGCAGAAAGAGACAAAAGAGGAGATTAAAAAAAGTTAAAGGCGGAAGGAGCTACACACGAGCTAGCTGGAGTCTGCGCGCCGCCGGCGCCAGGCCTGCTGCATATGCTGCTCTTGCTGCTGCTGCTGCTGCAACATCTGCTGCTGCTGCAGTGACTGCTGCGGACTGCTACGGTCTTCCTTAAGCTCCAGCGCTTGCAGCAAATGTACTGCTTTGACTTCGGCGCCTAAGAGCCCTAGGGGCCCCGAAAGACCAGCAGCCAGCAGCAGCAGCAGCAGCAGCAGCAGCAGCGGCAGCAGTAGCAGCGTAGCCGCATGCAGCTGCAGCGAATGAGGGCTGACTCAGTCACCAAACAGCAGACGCAGGCCTCTGCTGCAGCAGCAAAGCCAGCGCGCTGCTGCTGCAAGAGCAGCAGCAAAACCAGCGCTATGCTGCAGCTTCGCTGCTGACAGCCTCATTGTGGGTGCTCTGAGCTGTACGTACACTGCAACTGTGCTGCTGCAGCAGCAAAACAAAGCAGCTGCTGCTGCTGCTGCCAGTAGGCTTTACTCCCAAGCTCTCTGACTTCAAACAGTTGCACAGCCAGTTACAGGTTGCTGTTGCTGCTGCAACAGTAGCAGCTTCTGCTGCTGTTGCAGTAGCATGAGCAGCAACGGCAGCTGCCGCTGCTGCAGCAGCAGCTGCTGCTGCTGCTCACGCTGACGGAGCAGCTTGTGCTGCCCGACTAAATTCAGGACAAACCCCTACGGGGGAGTCAGAAGTTGTCATAGCTGCTGCCGCGCTGTTAGCAGCAGCAGCAAAAGCAGCAGCAGCAAAAGCAGCTGCAGCAGCAACAGTAGTTCGTGCGGTCTTGCGCCCAGGCCCAGCAGCAGCAGCACAAGCAACTGCACAGTGCCGCTACTCTGCGGCAGCAGCAACAATAGCAACAGCTGCTGCTGCTGCAGCAGACTCAAATCAACCAGCTGCTGCTGCTCCGCAAGCAGCAGCAGCAGCAAATCAGCCAGGCTGCTTCACTGTTCGCCACTGCTGTTTGCAGCCTCAAGCAGGGCGAGTACGTGCAGTCGGCGCTCGAACAAAGACTGCAGCAGCAGCAGCAGCAACAGCAGCAGCAGCAGCAGCAATCCATGCGTGGCCACGAAATACATGCGGCGAAGCATGCTACACTGGTGAAGCCACAGGCAGCTGCAGCAGCAACGGCAGCAGCAGCAGCGGGAGCCAGAAGACAGCACACCAGTTACAGCAGCTCCTTAAACAGCAAAAGCAGCAGTTGCAGCAGCAGCAACAACAGTAACAGCAGCAGCAGCAAGAATATTACCAGCCTTACCTTAGCACGGAGGTCTGCAATGTTCTGCTTCACCATTGCTCTCCTGCAGGAAACTCAACCCAAACAACCCTTAACCCTAAACCCTAAACCCTAAACCCTAAACCCTAAACCCTAAACCCCAATCCCAAACCCTAAACCTCAAACCCTAAACGCTAACGCACTCAGTGGCGTTTGCCTGCTGCATCAGCACGGCCTGCCTAGCGGAGTCAAATGCCTCAAACTGAGAACGGCATATCTCAGAGCGCCGCTGCAGCAGCAGCAGCAGCAGCAGCAGCAGCAGCACAAACACACAAAGAGAAGCAACATAAGAAACTTGCGCGGCAGCAAAATACAGCACAGCCAACACTCAGCTGTACCTACGCAGCAGCTGGGGTGAAAATAGCAGCAGCAGCAGCAGCAACAGCAACACAAGTAGCAGCAGCAGCAGCAGCAGCAGCAGCAGATGCAAAAGCTGCTTACTGCGTGTGTTTCCATCTTGTTATCCTTCAGGCACCGCAGATAAGCCACGCCTGCAGCAGCAAACAGCAGAGAGCGAAGCTTCAACAGCAGCAGCAGCAGCAGCAGCAGCAAATGTACGTGGACGGATAACGGATCTGCAGCAGCAACTGCAGCAGCAGCATCAGGCCTACCTGGAACGCACACAGGGTTTTCCAAGTCAGCCGCCTCTCTAAACATTTTCATGTACATATCAGCCTGCAGCAGCAGCAGCAGCAGCAGCAGCAGCAGCAAACATGAGGAACAGCTGCAGCCAGAATCTCCTGCTAGAGCACCACCGGACCCTCCGCAGCAATCAAAAGAAACGGTGGTGGCATTAACAGCAGCAACAGCAGCAGCTGCTGCTGCTGCTGTGAACGTAGAGGCAGCAGCAGCAACCGCAGCAGCAGCAGCAGCTGCAGCAGCAGCAGCTGCAGCAGCAGCAGCTGCAGCAACAGCAGCGAAGTACCTTCATCTCCCGGGCGTCTACGCTGAGCGCGTCCTCGAGCTTCGGCTGCAGCAAAAAATCACCATAGCTGCACTGTGCCCGTCGCCGCAGCAGCAGCTAGAGGGGACAGCAGCAGCACCTGCTGCAGCAGCAGCAACCGCAGCAGCAGCAGCAGCAGCAGCAGCAGCAGCAGCTTGCCTCCCCAGTCACGAGGTCTGTCCACAGGGCTCTCTGGCCGTCTGGCAGATCCTTACAATTCACCGACAGCCCCACGAAGTTGTGCCGTTGCAGCAGCGCATGCAGAGCGCGGTGACGCTGCAGCAACAGCAGCAGCAGCAACAGCAGCAGCAGCAGCAGCAGCAGGGCCACTGTGAGAAGCCAGCCACACTTATCTCTCCATCGGCTGCAGCGACAGTGTATTGTTGCAGCAGCGACTGGTGGGGTTGCTGCTGCTGTTGGTTGCCTCTGCTGCCGCTGCTGTGTAGCTGCTGCTGCCGCTGCAACTGCTATTCCTGCAACTATTGCTGCCACTGGCTGTTCCCGCTGCCGCCTCTGCTGCTGCTGCTGCTGCTGCTGCTGCTGCTGCTGCTGCTGTGGCGTCTGATAACTCTGGGCAGCGCAGCTGCGGCTACTGCTGCTGCAGCAAACGGAGCCTGTACGTAAGCGGGAGAAACGCAGCTCGCTCCAGCAGCAGCAGCAACAGCAGCAGCAGCAGCAGCTACAGCAGCAGCAGCAGCAGCAGCAGCAGCAAGATGCCCTGCTGCTCACCTCCAAAGCCACCTTCCTCTCCAGAAACCAGTCCTTGAGTTCTTTCTCGAGGGCCTGCAGCTCCTGCTGCAGTGTCTCGACAGCTAGCTGCCGGCGGTCCACAGGAGTCGCCACAATCCCAACTCCAGCAGCAGCAAAGCTGCCCAGCGCCCCAAGCAGGCGCCCGCAGAGGGGCATCTGAAGCAGCAGCAGCAGCAGCAGCAGCAGCAGCAGCGGCAGCAGCGGCAGGGGTAAGGCCTCGTGCGGAGGAGGAGCTGAACTGCAGCAGCTCTGATGCTGCTGCTGCTGCGGCTGCGGCTGCAAGGGCGGCGACGCAAGCTGCAGGTCAAGTGGCACCGGGTCTTCAATGACAGAGCAGCAGCAGCAGCAGCAGCAGCTGCTGCTGTTGCTGCACCACCAGCAGGTACGGCAGCCACAGTAACGGCAGCGGCGATCCCAGCAGCAGCAAATAACGTAGCAGCAGCAGCAGCAGCAGAACCAGCAGCACCAGCCTCACTTTGAGAGTGAAGAAGGGAGCCGCGGAATCGAACGTGAGAAGCCTGAGGGGGCTTCTAGGGTTTGCCCCCAGCTGCTGCTGCTGCAGCTGCTGCTGATTCTGCTAGTGTCGCTGCTGCTGCAGCTGCTGCCGCTCTTCTTGCTGCTGCAGCCACTACCTCGTGATTCAGCCGGAGCGGCAGCCACGGGATCGCCTGTAAGGCTGCTGCAGTTGCTGCTGCTGCCTGGCTCGCAGTGGGGCCCCTTCTGTTGCTCTTGTCTTGTTTTTAAATGTGTTTTTTTGTACTAAAGTACACATTCGCTGGTTCCCTTCGTCAGCAGCTGCTTACGAGAGCAGCAGCAGCAGCAGCAGCAGCGGCAGCCGCCACTGCTGCTGCATGCGCCGCTGGGAAGTGCTGCCCAGGGAGCGAAATCGTTTCTGTCTTCGCGCCTGTATTGTTTTCTGCATCAGTTAGCTCAAAAGGGCTCTTGAAATAGGTCGTGGTGTTGCGCTACGAGCAGCAGCAGCGGGCCGAGCAGCAGCAGCAGCAGCAGCGGCTGCAAGTGTCCTGTGCTCTTGAGCAGCGGTAGACACAGCAGCAGCAGCAGCACAGCGCGCCAGAATGGCAGCAGGGGATCTTCCCTCTTCCGGCGCCTCAGGCGCCTCCCCGGCCTCCTCCTCCCCCTCCGCAGCAGCAGCAGCAGCAGCAGCAGCAGCAGCAGCAGCGCCTCTGGCCCTCGAAATCACCCAAACTGCCCACTTGCTGGGCGAACAAAATGGACTTCGCCACCAGGACTTCAGCCGCTACAGAAAATACCTCAGCCGCAAACTCGGGCGGCTGCGGCAGCAGCTGGATGCGAAAAACGGCAGACACAGATACACCCCCAAGCCGCTGCCCGACAACATTCAGGACGAGAGGCACGCAAGCCTGCTGCTGCTGCTGCTGCTGTTGCTGCTGCTGCTGCTGCGCCTTGCGGCGGTGGTACTGCTGCTGCGCTGCGCGGCGGCGCTGCCGCTGCGTCTTCTGGCGGTGCTACTGTTGCTGCTGCTGCTGCGATTAGTAGTGGAACTGCGTCTGCTGCTGCTGCGCTTTGTGGCGACTCTGCTGCTGCTGCTGTTGCTGCACGTTGTAGTGACGCTGCTGCTGCTGTTGTGCTTAGTAGTGGCGCTGCTGCTGCTGCTGCCCTTGCTGCTGGCACCGTTGCCGTCGTCTGTTTGTTTTTAGCTGTTTTGCTGCTGCTCAGCTGTAAGAGGAGGTGCTGCTGCTGCTGCTGCTGCTGCTGCAGGTATTTGCTGCTGCTTCTGGTCCAAGCTGAACGGGCGTGGGCGTACGGCATGCAGCTCAAGAGCGACAATGCGAACTCTGTGACGCCTGTACGTTGATGCTGCTGCAGCATCGATTGTAACTGCTGCTGTTGCTGCTGCTGCTGCGGTTGCTGCTGCTGCTGGTGTTGTTGCTGCTGCTGAGGCTGCTGCTGCTGCGGTTGCTGCTGCTGCTGTGGTTGCTGCCGCTGCCTACCTTGTGTGTCGGCTGTTTCATTCAGCAGCGGCAGCAGCAAACGGTAGCAAGTAGCAGCAGCGTGCCTGTGCTCAAATTTTGACTGTTGCTGCTGCTGCTGCTGCAGCCGCCGCGTGCAAGCCCTGCTGCTGCTATTTGTGCTGCTGCTGCTGCTGCTGCTGCAGAACGCGAAGCTGCGGGCGCACTCTATCCGCCGCTTCGCCAAAGCCGTTTCTTATGCGCATCAGCTGGAGGCCCTTTGCAAGGGGCCCCGGGGGGCCCCCAAGAGCTCCCCGGAAGCAGCAGCAGCAGCAGCAGCAGGTGCTGCTGGAGAGGCAGCGGATGCAGCAGCACCAGCAGCAGCAGCAGAGGAGGAGGAAAGGGGCCCTCTGTGCGACGGAAAGACCTGCTTGGACGCACTGGCTTACCGCTGCTTCATGGAGTCTGTGCTGCAGCAGGAAAAGGAGCAGTGGACAGCAGCAGCAAACACGCTGCAGCAGCTGCAGCAAGTCTACGTGCAGCTGAAGCACCTCAGCAGCACGCAGCCAGAACTCGAGAAGCTCTACAAGGCGAAGCTGGAGGCCCTTGACCCGCTGCTGCGTCTTTGTGTCTTCCACTCGGGCGACATCCGTGCTGCTGCGCTGCAGCAGCAGCAGCAGCGGGCAGCAGACAGAAAGAAGCAAGCAGCAGCTGCTGCTGCAGCGGCTGCCGACGGCAGCAGCAGCGGCGGCGTAGCTATGTGGAGAGGCGCCCCAGTGAGCCCCAAGAAGGACAAGCCCAGAGCAGCAATTGCTGCAGCACTCGCCAACTGGGAGCAGCAGCAGCTGCTGTCTGTTGAAGCGCTGCGCGCAGTTGCTGCTGCTGAAGCAGCAGACATCAAGGCAGCAGCGCCGGCACTCATGGAAAGGGATGCACAGGGATGGGCAGAACAGTGCGCTCGCTGCTGCTGCTGCTGCTGCTGCTGCTGTTGCTGCTGTTGTGGGTGTTCCTGCCGCAGCTGTTGAACTCTGGCTGCTGCCAGCGCCTGACCTCTGAGCTGTATTTGCGTGCTCTGCTGCTGCTGCTGCTGCTGTTGCTGCTGCAGGTATGGCGAGGCGTCTGCCCGGTTTCGTGGCTGTGTGGAGCTGATACACAAAGAGCTGATGGTGAGTTAGTAGGCTGCTCCGTTTGCTGCTGCTGCTGCGGCCTTTGCTGCTCTCTGCTGCCACTGCTGTTGTGTGTGTAATGCCTCTGCTGCTGCTGCTGCTGCTGCTGCTGCTGCAGGCGGAGCCTGAAGAGGTGTCATGGCTGCAGTGTCAAGGTACGTCGACGCATTCACACGCAGCAGCTGCTGCTACTTCCGCTTTGAAGCATGCGAGTTTGCTGCTGCAGCGGTAGCTGCTGTGATGCTTGGCAGTCGCCATCACTGCTGCTGCTGCTGCTGCTGCTGCTGCTGCTGCTGCTCTTTCTGCAGGTTTCTGCATGGATATGAGTCGATGCCTGGAAGTCGAGCGGGACGCGCTGATGCTGCTGCGATGCCTCCTCAGCCTTGCTGCTACAGATGGTTAGTTGTACTGCTGCTGCTGCTGCTCCTGCTGCTGCTGCGTCAGGTGGAGCTCTCCGGCTGCTGCTTCTAAACTGCTGAGTTATGTCTAATTTGCTTTTCCTGTTGCTGCTGCTGCTGCAGCGGATCTGAAAGGAGGTCGGGAGCTGGCAAGGGCTCAGGAAGGATTTCGTTTTGCAAGCCTTTTGCTGCAGGTACGTTAGCGCTGCTGTTGCTGCTATCGCCGGTACTGCTTTGTGGGGTGCCCAGCGTCGCTGAACTAAAGACTCTGCTGCTTAGTGCTGCAGCTGCTGTCTGTGTCGCTGTTGCTGCTGCTGTTGCTGCTGCTGCAGGGGCTAGAGCGCATGCAAGGAGAAGAGACGCTGCCCGAAGACCGGGGGCCGCAGCTGCAGCGATGGGTGCAGGTTGCCAAGGACAGCAAGTAGGCGAAGCAGCAGCAGCAGCAGTAGCAGCAGCAGCAGTAGCAGCAGTAGCAGCAGCAGGCTCTGCCACTAGTGCACCTGCTGGTGCCCTGTGTGCTGCTGCATTCCCCTGCGGTGCATGTACACTGCGCTGCATGCAGAGCGACATGTTTGGCAACGGCCATCGCCTGTGGAGGAAGTTTAGCTGAGGCTTTCGGTGCGCTGCAGCACAGCAGCAGCAGCAGCAGCTGAAGGTGCTGCTGTTGCGCAGCTGCAAATACTTGACACCTTCCGGAAAAAGCCACCACGACTGGCTAACTAATTCCTAATCTGCTGCTGCTGCTGCTCCTGCTGCAATGCTCTTTATGCTGCATGCGTCGTGCTGTCTTCAGTGTTGGCGCGGGCTGTCTCTACGCGGCAGGTTCCGCTGACACTGAAACCCGAGGTAAGAAGACTGCTGCTGCTGCTGCTGCTGCTGCTGCTGGTGCTAGTGTGGTGGTGTCGCCGCTGCAGTGCGTTCTTAAGGAAGAGTGTCACTTATCGTTATTTCACTTTTTCGCAGCTGCTGGCGGTTACAGCATTGCGGCCGTTACTGCTATTTTTTGCCTTGAATGTGCTGCTGCGGCTGCTGCAGCTGCTGCAGCTGCTGCAGCTGCTGCGTCATGCCTGTTTTGTGGCTTGAATTTCTTGGGCGTGCCTGCAGCTTGCTGAAGATCCCCACGAGCGCATCGATCTGCTTCTGGCCGCCATCTATGTAGGAAGAAGCCCGGTTGCTGCTGCTGCTGTTACCGATATTTTTGGCGGCGCCTGTTGCTGCTGCTGCTCCGTCAGTTGCTGCTGCTGCTTCTTTGTTGCTGCGTGTTTGCTGCTGCAGAGGGTCACGGCCGTCGCTGTGGGGCAGCGCGTGTGCCGCTACCTGTGCGCACTTCTCCGTCGTGAGCTGCAATTTCGGGTCCTAGGGTTTAGGGTTTATGGATTAGGGTTTAGGGTTTAAGTTATGCGCCACGTGGGGAGGGTTTGCGGCTTAGGGGTTAAAGCTTAGGGCTGAGAGAGGGTTTGCTGCGAATCCTTTGGCGGCTGCCGATTCACACTGCCCAAATGGGGGCAGCAGCAACAACGATTTTCTGTTGCTGCTGCTACTGGAACTGCTGCAGCAACCACTGTTTACTTTCTTTTGCTGCGGCTGCTGCTGCTGCAGAGACGCAAAACCTCCAGTCCTCAGCGCCTTGCGCCGCAACCACTCGAGAAGCCATGGGAGAGTCAGCAGAAACGTCTGTACAGAAGCAGGTACACGCTGCTGCTGCTGCTGCTGTTGCTTTGAGTTAGTTTCTGCTGCACTGGTTGTTGTTTAGACGGGTTGAAGGCTTGCTGCAGCAGCTCAGACAGCTGACTCTCCTGCCACTGCTGCTGCTGCAGTGGTTTTGGCTGCTGCAGCTCATGTAACTGCTGCTGGTGCTGCTGTTTGTGCTGCAGCTGAACTCAACAGTCGGGCGTTTGCTGCTTCCTGCTGCTGAGCCGATCGCCTGCAAGCCTCATCTCTTTGACTTGGTAAGCCTGCGCCTGCATGCGGCTCTCCGCGTGGCTTTTTAGAGGCAGACACCCGCAGCTGCAGCAGCAGCAACAGCAGAGCAGCAGCAGCAGCAAGAACAACGGTTCGGGACTCATTTTGCTGCTCGTCTCAGGCCATTTCCTCCCTTAAGCCTCCCGACTTGTCGAAGAAAACTGGAACTTCGACAGGGCGCCGTTTGGGCGGTTTGCTGAAGTCGCTGTGGGGCCGTTAGCGGCCTGTGGCTGCAGTTCATTCTAGCGTTTTTCTAAATGTGTCTTCATTTTGTTCTTTTTGAACAAATAAGACAATTTCCACTTCCTGGCAGTATGCCTTCTTGCCTTTTCTTTGTTGCTTCTCCTTCGCCAGGCGATGGAAACAGCTGCGCTCTGCAGGCTCGAAATGCAGCAACCACTTTGCTGCCCACTTTATCCCGACGCATTTGCTTCTCAAACCTTTTTATCTTTTTATTCTTTCCCATCTTATGCACGATTCGGTTTATTTCAGTCCTGCCGTCTGATTTCTCTCTTTCCCCTGCATCTCCTTGCACTCGCCTTTCCAGCCAGAGCGCAGCAGGAGGTTTGCTGTTGGTGCTGCTGCTTCTGCTGCAGCTCCTGCTGCTGCTTTGTGGTGGGTGGCCTGGCGGGTGTGCGGGGCGGCGGAGTGGAACTAAACAATAGTTGGAAGCTGTTGTTTTGTAGATCCCGACTCCCCTGATCAAACTTTTGCCCACTGAGCACCACGGTAGAGACGCAATATTGATCATTACCAGTGTTGGTCTAGGTTTTCAGTTTTTTGCATCCGCTGTTGCAGATAGTTGCCCGTGGCTAGCTGCAGTTAGCTGTGTGTCTGTGCCCGTGGGTCCCGCGATTTGCGCTGCTTCATAAACTTCCGAGAGGCGTACGCAGCAGCTGAGCAACAGAGCGACTTGCGTTTTAACGAGGAATATTCCTAATGCGGAGCAGAAAAAGAATCTCGAAACAAAATCCTTGACTGTGTGTCGCTTTAGTTAAGCACCACACGCAGCAAAGCGAGGCAGCGCCCGCAACTGAGCTGATTCCTCTTAGCTCTCCGGGGGCGCTCTGTGTGCCGCTGCATGCATGCATGCGTGCACATACAAATGCATGAATGCATGCATTTGTATGTGCACGCATGCAAGGTGCTGCAGCAGCTGCTTCCCAGAGCCAACTGCGGCAGCAGCCATGTCTGAGGGTCTGAGGGACCCTGCCATGCACGCAAGGCAAATGGCCTTAATAAGCATTAGTGTCTTTTCAACAAATATATCGCCTTAGTAAGCATTAGTGTCTTTCCAACAGGTTATTTCCAAACTGCGCCATCGCAGGCATAGTGCAGCGCAGCAGATTTCTTTATGCTGTTCACTCAGCAGGCTAGCCTGGAGACCCCAGCAAGTCGCAGAAAGCCAGAATTGTACTGCGCTGCTTGAGTAGATTCCGCAGCAACAGAGGGCTCTGCAGCCAAGAAGGGCTCCCACTGCTTCTCCAGCTGCAGCTGAGGGGCCCCTCCTTAGCCTGAGCCAGTGGTGCAGTTTGTTGTGAGTTTTGCTGCAAGATTTCACGCTCAGTGGACCTGCGCTGCGAGGTCGTAGCTAAAGCTCTACGTGGCCGTGCAGACCACTGGACCCAGCGGCGTGCAGTTCAAAGAAGATAACAAGAGCCTTCTTTTTGGCCAGCGGGAGGCAAGAGCTTCTATCTAAAAAGGATGGCTGGCTGGGAAGTACAAAAAATGAGGTGCTGAGTCACGCTGTACTGGCCTTGGGACCTTCATGGTCAATGTGTGCATGTACATGAAGACACGCACGCAATGTTTCATTGTCTTTTATTTGTATGCGTACAAGTGTACACGCATATATATATGTACACGCATATGTATATGTAAGCATGGGCACAAATATGTTGATATACGCGAGTGTTTATATGTATGAAGCTTCTATGCATACGTGTATGATTAGAATGCATTTGGACTCGCTTGCTTATCCTCGCCACAGCGCCTTTCTAAACCATCTTACATTGCGCTAGGGTTAATAAGCACTGAAAATGGCTAAAGGGCGCCAAATTTGTACTCAGCAACTCAAGATATGGCAATAAAGTGAGATGTATTGTCCTGCGGATAAGGCCGACGGCGGCTGCTGCCAGGGCCTCCGTAGCTCTGCAAAAAAGAGCAGGAGGCGCAAGCGTATCTCGAGTTATTTGAAACCCTGTAACTCCTTCCAGTAGAAATTGAACATATCTTGAAGTGCTGCTAGGGCCTAACTGCGCGCACTGGAGGGGTAGCTTCAGTGTGCATCGATGCGTAGCGCCCATCTTTTTGTTCCCCTGTGCAGTAACAGCAAAATCAAATTCGATAAATAAGCAAAGTTGAGGTCGTGCGCAACGGAAAGGCAGAAGGAGCAACTGCTGCAGCAGCTGCTCGCTGACAGCCCCAAGCAGCCACGAGTAACGGGCATAGGCAGGCAGGGCTCAGGCCCAATTAGCGAATGAAGTGGGGCCCTAATGGCAGCCGCTGGAATCCTCCTTGTTTTTTTCTTAGACGACGGCAGGAATACCGAATAGGGGCCAAAAGAACGCAACTTCCCTCGCCACGTAGACCCGCAACACAATGGGGGGCGGGGGCGGCGGCGCCCTCAACAAGCTCTTTCCGGGCTACAAGGACAAAATATGGATGAAGGTCCCCGCACAGGTGCATTTATAGCCCCTTATGCTTGTGGAAACCGTGAAGGAGCGCCTCACGGCGCCCCGGAAACTGTAGTTGAAATGCGCAGCAGCAGCGGTGGAACCGAGGCAGCTCTGGCGAAGCTGCGACTGCTGTAACCATCTGCTAGACCTCCAGCAGCCCAAAATTACAGCGAAATGGGCAGAAGCGTCTTACGAAGCTCCCAGACGGCGCACAGTGCCCCCAGGGAGCGGGCCGGCTCCAGTTCAAGCTTCTTGCGCCGGCGTTTCTGGTGCTCTCAGCTGCAGCGGCACCTGCAGGCATGTTCAGTCATGCATTTGTATGTGTTTGCTGCAGTGGCGGGAGCGGCTGGTGCGCCACTGGAACACGACTTACGAGAGGCAGGTCTACGCGCAGTGCGTGGTGTTCAACCAGCGGCTGCAGACCTACAGCAAGACAGTGCTGGACCCGCTGCGCCCCGACGAGAAGTACAGCCTTCCTGCCGTTGACTACAAAAGGCAGAAGGCTAGGGGGACTTTGGTGGAAGGTGCGGACTTTTATATTCCCGACAAACACGCACAGAACCGCTTAGCCCGCCCTTTCGAGCCGTACACGGAGGAGGAGCAGGAAACGCGCCAGCGCTACAAGTACCAGAAGTAAGGGCTCATTTATTGCATGGAAGCACGAAACTAAAGCATATATTCTGGTCATATTTGTTTTACTTGGAGCATTTGCGCCCATAAGCGTACTTGGACTATTATGTTCAAAACGGCAGTAGCAGTCAGCCGTGCTTAACTTTCGCCTCCGATTGCAAGTTACGTTCAGCTTGACTGCGTGCGCGTCTATGCAGCTCTTTTGTTTTTATTGTTTTAGTTTGTTGCTTATTTTAAACCCCAGAGCCGCCTAGGAGCTGCTGAGTCTCAGTGTTTTTCTGTGGCTGTGCAGCTTGGGCTTTTACTTGGCGGTGGCTCTGGGTGCTTCCTTCGTGCACGACTGCTTCTACCAGCGCCGCCCCGTTTGCTGGTGCCTCGAGAAGGAGCCCCCGAGGCCTCCGCATTATCCTTTTTGGTTTAAATCTATTTTCCACTCCCACGACATTCCGTCCGTCCGTCGCGGCTACGAAGTCTACAGGAAGGTAGATGCTGCAGCGTCAGCGCGCTTCCCCCCAGCAGCAGCAGTGCTTGCCATGAGAGCCTATTTCGGCTGGACCTGCTGCAGCTTCTACAGCAGCAGCAGCTGCTGCTGCTGCTGCCCCCGTCTCGGGCGGGGCTGGAGGCCAAGGCGGTGCGGGGCTGCTGCGGCTTGCTGCGTCTTGCTGCTGCTGCGCAGGTCTGCTCCACCTGCCACTCCATGGAGCAGCTGCACTTCCGCCACCTGGTGGGGGAGGTGCTGCCGGAGCTGCGGGTGAAGCAAATTGCTGCAGAGTACGACGTCGAGGACGGCCCCAACGACAGCGGCGAAATGTACACGAGGCCGGGCGTGGCTGGCGACGCCTTTCCCAAGCCGTATCCCAACGAGGAGGGTAAGCAGCAGCAGCTGCGCGCTGCAGCAGCAGCTGCGCGCTGCAGCAGCAGCTGCCGGCGTTGCAGCAGCAGCTGCCGGCGTTGCAGCAGCAGCTGCCGGCCACCTGCAGGCGCAGCCTATCGCTTCTTTTTCCTTTTCCTGAAGCTCTCTGCATGCGTTTCGCCTAGCTTTTTGAGTATTGCATCTCCTTTGGCTTCTCTTTTCCTTTTTCTGGAGATTTTTGCATGCATTTTGCCCAGTTTTTTGGAGTGTTGCGGCGCTTTTGGCTTCTTCGTTTTCCCTTTTCTGAAGTTTTATGCATGCATTTCGCCTAGTTTTTTGACTATTGCAGCACTTTCCCCGGGAAAGCTGTGCTGATGGCCCCTGCTGGAGCCCGTTTGCTGTGCGGCCTGCAGCTGCGCGTTTCGCCAACAACGGCGCCTACCCCCCAGACCTCTCGCTGATCACCGGCGCCCGCATGCACGGGCCCGACTACATCATGGCTTTGCTGAACGGCTACCACGAGCCGCCCATGGGCGTCGAGCTGCGTCCTGGGCTGTACTGGAACGTGTGGTTTCCGGGAAACGCCATTGCCATGGCTCCGCCGCTGCAGGACGAAATGATTGAATACGAAGACGGCACTCCCTGCAACGTTTCCCAGATGGTGAGAATCTTTAAAAAGTATTTGCAGCGAAGCAGACGCAGCAGCTGCTGCGGTCCAGCTGCTTAGAGGCTGGCTGCAGTGTGCGCTGTGGCGTTTCCACGGGGCTGAGGGGCCGCGGGCGGCGAAGTGAATGAAGGGGGCCGCAGCCTTACTTGTAAATGCGGTGCCGTGCATGCATTTTGTTTTTGTTTTATTTCATTTTTATTTGCTTTTTAGAGAAAGTCTCACTAGCTGCTGCCGCCTGCTGCGTGTGCGCTGGCCCGCAGTCGAAAGACGTGGTGAACTTCCTCACCTGGGCCACTGAGCCCACCTGCGACGAACGCAAGCTGTTTGGTTTGAAGGCCGTGAGCGCGGCGCTGCTGGGCTGCGCGCTGATGACTGTTTGGTGGCGTTTCTTTTGGGTCATTTACGCCACTCGCCGCATTGACTTCGGCAAGCTCAAGTACCTGTGACCACTGGTCCAGTGCGTGCGGCTGCAGGGTGCATGTATGCATTGACTTGTATACTTAAAACTGCATTTGCATCTTTATTTTGTACTTGTATTGTTCGGGTGCTTCTATGCACATGCGCTTCTGTCAATATGACCATGCAAATGCAAGAGGAGCTGGGAAAGCGAGACCGCAACTGCTGTTGGTTCCTACTCGGTGGAGACTCGCTGTTCAGCTCTAACTGCAGCGACCTAGACCTCCCGCAGCAGCTGCATCAGTATCAACTGCAGCTGCTGCTGCACGCGTCGGGCCATTCGGCAGCAGCGCCAGCAGCACCTGCCTGCAGGCAGAGCCAGCGGCGTGCCGGTGCCCTTGGCGACGGTGCGTACACCCGAAACAGACCGAAAGGCGGCGGGGAAACCTGCCCCATAATTTTAATTTATATATGGAGGCATAAAGTGCATAAAATGTTATCCGCAGCTCCGCAACCCGTGCGTTTGCTGGCCATCCCCAACACTAGGTGCTGGGGCTCCCTGCCCGCAGCCGGGCACCTCTTGAAGCCTTTAGTGGTGGCAAGCCTGTGCAGTAGATGTGCCTAGCAAGCGTACTCTAGTTAGGGATCCACCCGGGTCTTTTGCAGGGAGATTTAGCCGACCTCGGAGACGAGGGGGAGTGGAACTAGCGGGGGAGTTCACATTGAAATAGGCTTTTATGGCAATGCAGAGTAGCGGAGAGGCTAGTGCTAGGGCTCAAAAGAACTGCGGTGAGCGTAAATTGCTCCAGCGGCGTTGGGTGGAGGTCACACATGAGGCGTGCACATGCACGTTGCAGTTACTACAGATCTGAGCTTTACGATGAGTTCTGGGGATATTTTCTATGTTTTAATTTGTTTTTATTGAAAGGGATTGTGTTAAGATATTTATTTGGGGCGCATTGAATTTTAACACCAGCAGAAGGGCCACTGGGCAGAGCAGACCTGCGCGGGGTGGTCTCGGGCTGTAGGCGGCCTTCTTCGTCCAGTATAATTGATCAGGTCGCTTACCTATTTTTTCTGTTGTTCTTTAAAATCAATGATATGCCGTAAATTTGCATTTTTTCCCTACGAATGAGCGCTTGGTGGCGCTTCCGGCAGGCCCCTCCACTGCATTCTGCCGGCGGTGACCTCCGGTCGCACGGCGCATTCGACTTCACATTAGCTGAAACAGGACCAAATTGAATTGAAAAATGTCGAAGTTAATTTGACAAAATAATAACAGAGGGAGTTCTGAGTGTTGTCACACTTCTTCGCCGACCCCACGGCGGCGGGCCACCACCACCAAGGCCTATGGAGTGACTTGACGAGCTGTGCAGCTTCCTCTGGCTTTCTCAGCCACCCAAACCCAACAATACGATGACTCCAGAGCATTCAGACTTCGGCTCCTCCTTAGGGGGCCCTTCAGAAGCCCTTAAGAGAAATCCGGGTGGGGCCCCTGAGGATCCGCCTGCGAGTCCGCGCCTCACTGCTGCAGCCCAGGCTGCCAGCTCCCAAGCATCTCATGCTGCCTCATCCCAAAGGCCCGCACAGTGCCACATTGGTCTTCCGAAGCCTTGCCCAACTTCAGCTCTGCCGCAAAGAGCGCGCAGGAGGCCCACATGGGCTCCGCTGCAACGCATCGCTAGGGCTGCCTCACCCCTTGGCCGTCCCCCGCAGGGCCTCCACTGCGTGCAGATATCCCCTTTGCCCAAGAGAAAAGGCCAAGGGCTGCTTCCCAGCCTCTGTCCTGCTGCAGATGCGGCTCGCTGCAGCAGCGCTCACGAAGCTCCTGTGGGTTCTAGCCCCTCCAACTGCAGCGCCGTCCATGCAGGCAAGGAAAACTCCCAAGACACCGCCAACAGCCTTTCTGTCCGTTCGCCGAGCCTTTCAGATGAAGCAGGAGAAGGCAAAGACAGCCGCAACAGGAGGAGTTCCAGCGCTGCGGCTGTTGAAGGCGCAAGGGAGTCTAATGCCCCCTTACCAGCGCAAACAGAAAAGCCCCCTCTAGCGCCCTCCGGCTCAGCAAGCGCATGGGGCAGCTTCCTGCGGCCGCAGTGGATGTACTGCAGCAGCGCAGAGCTGACGGAGCACTGCATGCAGCTGCAGAGCGCACCCGCGCCCGGCGTCCCGGGGGCCCCAGGGGCCCCCCCAGGCGGCGCTGGCGGCAAAGCCTGCGCCCCTTTGCGAGGCCTGGGGGCCTACTGCGAGTCGCTGTACCGCTGGGGCTGGTGCTGCCTGCCGCCCCGCTACAGCCGGGAGTGGCTGTCGTCGGTGGCCCCTGTGTGCGTCTCTGGGCTCTTCCTGCCATTTGCAATGGTGCCCACAGCCATGACTTGCGCGGTGATATCGGGGCTGCCGGTGGCTGCGGCGCTGAACAGCTGCTGGCTGTTGTGTCTGCTGACGGCGCTGATCGGGGGGGCCCCCGGCACAGTGTGCACCATAACGGAGGCCCTGGCCACGGTGCTGGTGTCGACGGTGACTGAAGACTGCAGCGGAGGGCCCTGCATTCAGAGGGGCCGCGAGTTTCTCTTCCCCGCGGGAATTCTCTGCGGGGTGGTGCAGAGTGCCTGCGGGCTGCTGGGGCTGGGAAAGCTGGTGGCTCTGGTGCCTGCGGCCTCGCGCGTGGGCTACGTGGCGGCGGTGGCGGTGATCAACTTGCGGTCGCAGCTGCATGCATTCAAGTACGACCCTGTCTCGTCTACGGGCTACGAGTGGCTGGCGGTGCTGCTGATGGTCCTGCAGGTGTGTCTGGTGATGCATTTGTGGCCTCTCTGCGTCCCCACCTCCCTCAGCAGGCACATGCCCGCCTCCGCTGTGGCTCTGGGCCTCAGTGTCTTCTCAGAGTTCATCTGCGTGCGGCGGCTTTGCCGCATGCGCACCCGTACTGTGGGAGACGTCAGCGCCTTGGCGGGCGGCGGCAACATGCCTTCTTGGTTTTTTCTGTCGCCGTCTTTCGTGCAGCCCAGCCAGCAACTGCTGTCCTTCAAGGGTTTGTACACCCTGCTGGAGGTGGCGCTTACCCTTGTGCTGCTCACTTCCATGTCCACCTTGATGACCCTCGAGAGGCTGCAGGAAGACAGCCGCTGGCGCTACAAGGTAGATGCCCAGCTGGTCGCTGTAGGTCTTTCCAACTCCGTCTCTTGCCTCTTTGGGGGCCTCCCGGGCACCACTGGCATGATGACCTCTTTGCTGGCCAGCCGCATGGGCGCGGCGGGGCGGGAGGGGCCCCTGCTTTCGGCTTTGTTTCTGTGTGTCTTCACTTCTGTTGCTCATCACGTGCTCGACGCTATCCCCCTAGGGGCCCTCAGCGGGGCCATCATCTACACAGCTCTCAGCGCCGTCAGCTGGCGTTCCTTCGTGCCTGTCGTCGCTGCCTGTTTGCCTCGCCGCCTCACCCGAAGGATCAGCTGCATGCGGCTGCGATCCAGCAAAACTGACGCGGCGGTGATGCTCGTGACTTGCGTTTTGGGGCCCTCCTACGACTTGGGAGCGGCGCTGCTCATAGGCATTTTCATCTCGCTGGCCTCCTTCGCCTGGCAAGCTCACCAGTCTTTCAACCTTGACTGCCACCTGGATGAGGAAACGGAAACCAAGTTCTACTTCATTCAGGGGCCTCTGTTCTTCCCTACCCTCAAGCGCCTGCAGAGCCTCATTGACGCCAGCGTCGCACCGAAGCGTTCCGTCGTGCTGCTGCATACAGCAGCAGCAGCAGCGCCGAGCCCCAGCGCCCCCGTGCTCCTCGCTCTGGGCAAGGTGCTAGACAAGCACCAAAAAGAAGGCAAACAGATCGCCCTCTACGGCGTCGACTTCAAAGGCGCAGCCATTGCCCTGCATGCGGGCAGAGCCCTTGAGGCGCACAAAATCGCCGTTCGGAGAGCCATGGGGCTGGCACAGGCTTAGTCGCCTTTGCTGATCCCGGGTGCTCCCCATCTTGCCCATCAAGCGCGGCTACAGCTGTCTTGAGCCAGCTACCCACTCCATACGTCTTGGCTGCAGCCAACGGGAGGAAGCAGCTGCCACACAGCTGCCCCGTCGGGCTCCTTCTTTTCTGCACTTGCCTGCTTCGTTCGTGTTGTCTCAAGGTACCTACAGTCTGCCCTGTAGGCAACCTGCCAATGCGTCATTCCTATCTAATGCTAGCTCTGGCATCACGTGCTTCTAGCCCTGCGCAAGCTGCTACCGCTATTCAGTATCCAGCAAAATGCGCATCTGCGGGTTTCCAGGGTTGCCTCTGTTGCTGAATTAGATAGGCTTGAAGCGAGGGGCTTTTCTGACTGTGGCTTTCCCTCGCCCTCTCCCTATGGTCTGCCTGTAGCTCCACAATGGCGCATGCATTCCAGCAAACTCTCCGCACTTTGGCACTTTGGTCTGGTTCTAGGTTGCAGTCCTGTGACGGGAATCTCGCTGCTGGTGAGCTAGCCAGGCAGCTAGCTAGCTTGCGAGCCAGATGAATAGCTACAGCAGCAAAGCCAAAATCGGCTGTGTGAACCCAGCCTTGCCTAGTCGGCAGCTCACTGCAGATCCGAAGAACTGTCTGGGGCGCTGGCCATATACTCTCAAGCAGTTAGCTACCTGCCTAGCTAAGTACGTTTTGGCCCGCCGCAACCGGCGCGTTCTATGCAACATTCCGCATACGCTGCATGCACGAAAGCAGCCATCTCAAAGATGCGCGGCCAGGCAGCACACACCTTGCTGCTACTGCTGCTGCCCCGCTGCCGGCGCATTGCCTTCTGCAATGCCCAACCCTCCTTTCACTGGTGGTGGTGCTGCTGCTGCTGCCGATGCTACAGTCATCTCCTTAATTTGTTGCAGCTAGCCCGCAGAGACTGCGCAGCCCCGCTAGCCTCGTCAGTGAGACTGGCGGAGCCTTTGAGTGCCCATGCAGCAAATGAAGATGCATAGCGCAAGCTGAAGTTGCGGAGCTCTTCCGTTTCAGTGAGTGCAGATAACTTGTTCCCTCCCGTGGTAGACTTGTGGGCTGGTGGCTAACTAGCCACGCCGTGCCTAGCTAGCTAGCAAAGAGACTCGCCGGCGAGCTCGCTGCGTAGCTAGTTGCCAGGACTTTTGGTAGTCGCAGCCATCTGCCGCTTCGCCTCTGTGAACGCCTCTATGGCCTTCTTGAGCTCCGGCTGCGGCACCAGCTGCTCGCGGGTCAGAGGGGCCCTGAATGCAGCAAAAAGAGGCATTCGGCAAAGAAGTGTCTAGCTTCAACGCAGCCTCCCATCTGGCTTCCTGACAGGCAACCTGTGGCTCGCCAGTCTGCTCTGCGCTATCACGCAAAAAGGCATGCAGGGCCTGACACGCGCAGGCCCCAGAAACAACAAGCCACAGAAGTAAATGCATCCACAGACGCCTACAGACGCACGGCTGCATCCCCTGCATGCACGCAGCCTGCATGCGTAGGCGCACGTAGTCGCGCGTTTAGCTCCGAGAGCACACGCATGTATGCACGCATGCATGCAAGAAGCATGCATGCGCTGGTGTCCTCCGCAGGGACCGTAGCTCCACACACCTGTTGAAAGGATCGGAGGGCTCCGACATGAGGTGCCTCTCGATGTTGCGCCTGTCAACGATGACTTTGCTTGAGGGCAGCAGCACAGGGTCTGTCATCAAGTCTGCCATAATGGGGTCTAGGAATTCGGGCTGCACGCAGACGCACAGAGGACCAGTATTTCCTGCTGCTGCGCCTGTTGCAGCAGCAGCAGCAGCAGCAACAGCAAAAGAAAGCAACAAGGTCCGGAGATACAAAGGTATCTCGAGAGCTGCCGCCGTGTCATTCGCAATCGCTGTTGTTGTTGCCAGCAACAGCGCTGCCGCGGGAGCAGCAGTTGCAGCTGCAGCAGCAGTAACGGCGATAGCAGCAACGGCAATTCCAGCAGCAGGTACCGGCACGTCGTCGAGGTCTATATCCTTTCCTGCCTGCTCCATGTCGGCCAGCCGCTTCACCAAAGAATGAAACTCCTCCAGAAGGACAGAAGACATCAGACCCTCGCGGCGCGCAATGCGGCACTGCAGCAGAGGCAACAGTTGCAAAAGGGGCAGCAACAGATACAGCAGAGGCAGAAGCAGCAGATGCAGCAGTGGCAGCAACAAGGGATGCTGCAGCATCGCTTCAGCCCAGGTTACCAGATCGGCAGACGGGAGAACGGCACACCCGCCAGCAACAGAGAAACGGTGCAAGGACATCTGCCAGCTTCTGGGTTACTTTCGGAACGCTGCTGTTGCTGCTGACATCTTTTCTGCTGCTGCTCCTGCTGCTGCTTCTGCTGATGCTTACTGCTTTGGAAATATTCGCCTGTTTGTAGTATCGCCCATCCCTCAAGATCTCGGCAATTATGACTTCCCCATTCGTCTTGTCAGCCTGAACTGCAGCAGCGCAGCAGCAACAATTGCAGCAGCGACGCTCATATAAGCAGAAGCAGCAGCAACAACAAAGCAGCAGCAGGGAGGCCTTTAATCCTAGCGCTGCAGTGGGCGCAAGCAGCCACTGCCTCATCTGTATTCTGAGCCCCAGCCCCTGCGCCCAAATCCTAGAGCAGAAACCCCATTTCTTAGCTCCAAAACCCAAACCCCAATTCACAGCTCTCGACCCTAAGCCCTCAGCCGCCTGCGCACGTAGGTATACATAAGCCTCCAAAACAGTAGACAGCCAATCCTTGGGTCTGAAGCTGTAGGTCTCCATGGAGTTGACCTGAGAGCCACACGCCGCCGGTGGCACTGGGGTGTAGGATCTTTTGGCGTAGGCTTTGCGGATCTATATCGCCAGTCAAATGACTAGGTAGCTGGCTAGCTAGCCACGGGATGGGGAGCAGCGCACCTTAAGCTGGAGGCATCTGGGCCCGACCAAGTGGTCTAGGCAGCAGTCCAGGGTGGTGACAGCCTGAGGCAAGACGCTGCTGCTGCTGCTGATGACAGCCCCGCAGTGTCTCGACAGCAACGTGAACAGGCCGCACGCGCTCTGGCCAAGAGAGCACAAGTCCCGCGCAGTGGTCTGCAGCCGCGCCCAGGGCTCTCTCTCCAGCGGCGACTGCCCCTCTAGAGATCCTGCCACTGCAGCCACAGGAAAGGGCGGAACCGGAGGCACAGCAAAAGCAGGCAGAGATGATAGGAGATGCCGAGCCAAAATTGCAAGCGCTTTCGCACGCTTCCCTGTTGGTGCTGCTGCTTCAATACGACGCAACCCTGAAGCACTATCAAGTGCAGGCACTGAAAGCTAGTAAAGGGGGAAATTGAAAGGGGAAGGGCCAAACAGACACGATAGGCTGCAGCAGCTAGCAGGCGGCTCGCTGCTGCTGCGGGTCCCCAAACGGCCGCTGTTATCTCTGCAGCTCCGCAGGCATCCATCTACCTTTCTGGCAGGAAACTGTCACTTTGTGCTGCTGTTGCTGTGAGGCTTGCTTGGCCTGCGTCATTTGCTGCATCACTGGCCTATACCTTAGCTCTGCCCTGCTCGCCGGCCCTACCTTCGTCACCGTCGGACTCTTCCTCTTCCCCGCCAGCAGCAGGGGCCCCCTGCGTCGCCCCAGCAGCTGCAGCAGCAGCGCCCGCAGCGCCAGCGCGGGCTCCAGTCTGGCCGGGCAGTGGGGCCTGGTCGTTATCTCGGCCTGCGCATGCACCACTGGGGTGTACGTACACCTCAGGACGGCGCAGGTATGACCGCGCACACGCAGCTGCTCAGCACTTGCCAAGTGAAGAAGGGGGTACAGAACCCCAAGGATGTCAGTCGGGAGGAGGCTGTTAACGAAAAGGCGAAAGGCTCGTGGCCCCTTTAAGCGCATTTTGCCCGAACAGGAGAGAAGCACAGCAGCAAAAGATATATGTCGGACAGGAAAAGAACAAAAAAGAAAGAAAAACAAGCAAGTATAAAACAGGGCACACACCTTCCAGCTGCCTGCGTCGTATCTCCACAAGAGCCTCCATCGCCTGGTCCACTAGGGCTGCGACGTCATTCAGCAGCAAGTGAATCAAGTGCAAGAACTTCTGAAGGCAGCAGCAACAGCAGCAGCAGCAGCCACAGCACTCACGTCCGACAGCTGCAGCCTCTGCGTCATGCACAGCAATTGCATGCACGGACGCTAACCCTGCTGAGGCTGCTCTTGCCACTGCTACGGCTGCTGCTGTTGCTGCTGCTGCTGCTGCTACGCGTCACTCGGAGGCATGTACGCGCTACAGACACAAAAGAAAAATATGGGGAGTAAGCGGCAGCTGGAGAAACAGAAAGCAGAGGAAGCGGAGAAAAGGCAAATATAGGCAGGGAGGCTGTGCATGCGAAGACAGCAGGGAGGCGTGAAAGATAAGAGCCAAGGCAACAGAGACAAAAGAAGACGAACTGAACACTGAACGGCCTACGCACGAAGCGAGGCGCAAGAAACGCCACAGCAGCAGTAGCAGCAGCAGCAGCAGAAAAGACACAAGACATCTGCGCACTTCGGGGTGAGCCTCAGCGAGGCCCTTCATGTTCGTCTTGTAGTCTTCGTTAGCTAGCAGGCGGCGCAGCATGTCCACAATAGGAATTCTGAAGTTAATTCTGTCGTAGTAAGAGCCTAAAGTGGCAGCAGCGCAGCAGGCAGAAAGAGGCCAGTCTGGTGTCTGTGCGGAGAGCTATCAAAGGGCCCCTTTAGGGGCCCCAAGGGCCCCATGAGGCCCCCAGAGAGCGGGCAAAGGATGCACAAGGGGCATCGAAGGGGCTCTGGCCTCCAGGATAAAGAGACAGAGCCGGCAGGAAACAGACGAAGAGAGCTCATCAGAGAGCGTCAGAGCTTTTAGACTTTGTGCTGGCAGACTGCATCAAATCCGCGGCGCCGTGAGCAGCAGCGCTGGTGGAGCCACAGCGGACCTCTTTCTGAGTCTATGAAGACCTCAAACAACGCAGGCAGCAGAAAGCGCTTCGCCACCGAAAGCGACTCCAGCCGAGAGCGAAAGTCCTCTAGCAGAAACAGTCGGTGCAAGGTGCGGCAGGCCCTGCGGCCGCACACCCCAGCAGTAGCAGCAACAGCAGTAGCAGCAGCAGCAGGAGCAAAAGCAGCTGGTGAGGAAGAAGCAAGGGGGGCGGACACCCCTGAACGCGAGCAGGGAGAGCAGCAGGCCGGAGGCAGCAGCGCGCAGCTGCAGGGGAAGGAACAGAAAAGCAACGGAAGCGGAGGGCCCCCAGGGGTCCCCTGGAGAAGCAGCAGCTGCCGCACCCGTCGCAGCGTGTATGCACACTGCGGAAGAATCCAGGAGAGCCCATGACAGCAATGCAGGTGGCAGCAACGAGCTCGGCGTCCATGCTGCTGCAGGGCGAGACTTCGCCGCCCTGTGCTCCCCGCAGGCTGGAGTAGACGGCCTGCAGCTCCGCCATGTGCCGCATTGAGAGAAAGAGGTCTTCTATGATGCCGCTGGGGAGCACTGCAGAGCCACAGGAAGCCAACAGCGCAGCGCACACAGCCAACACACACGCCCGTCGGCCTCGGCCCCCGCTGCTGCAGCTCACGCGCTGGCTTTCTGCAGCCGCCGCAGCATTCGTCCTTTCCCAGCTGTTGTGTGCCCCCTGGGGCTGGAAAAGGCCCCAGCAAACTACTGGGCTGGTCGAGCCGCGATATATGCGCAAACTTGTGTGTCCGCGTCACGTTATAAATGCATATATGGACGAACGCTGCATGTGCATATGTGCACTCTCGTATACTCATCGCACACAAGTATACGCATGCGTACATGTGACTATCTGTCCATACATATGCATATAAGTAATACGCATTTTATTACCCGCGCATGCACATGTAGATGCATATATGTCTTATCCGTGCATGCACACACATATATATATATAAGTGCACATGTGCATTTAACCTGTGAATGCACACATACATTACTGAATTTGATCAATACGTCAACATAGTCCATGCATGCATATATACGTAAAAGTACGTCAGCGCGGCCTGTGCATGCCCGCACACCGCTCTGGCGTGCATGCATATATACATATACGCATATTATTCATACTAGATAGATAGAACAGCCTGGACCTTCTCACGCAGGCTTGCCAACAGATATGTGCACGTATGCACGACTTTGTATGAGCGTATCTGCTGTGGGCGACTAGCTGTATCTGCAGCTATGCCTTTAGTGCCTACGTGCCTCTGTCCCCCTCTGTCTCAGCTGACTGCAGTGACGGCTTACGTGCAAATTGAGGGGGAGGCTGCGAGGGGTTTTCTGCGCCGCCGGGGGGGAGCTGCGGGAACAGCCGCATCTGCAGACGGCGGTGGCTGCAGTGCAGCAGCAGGGACAGCCAGAAGGCAAGCAGCAGCAAAAAGGGAAAGACGAGAAAACGAGAGGCAAGCGGAGACGGAGAAAGAGTTAAGGGAGGAGAGAAAAATAAAGGCCCCAGGAAAAAAGAAGAGAAAAATAGAGGTTTCAAGAAAGAAAGGGCAACAGAAGCGCGGAGGCAGACAGGGAAAGCAAAGGGGTTCCAAGGAATAAGTGCGGCAATGGGCAAAGAAGCAGCAAAGACCCAATAACGCCAATAATACCTGAGTCAGCAGCGCCGCATAGCGCCACTTCTGGCTCGTCAACAGAGCAACAGCTTTGGGGTCCTCTTTGCCGTCTGGGGCGTAGGTGTACATACACCCCAGCAGCCACGAACAGAAAAGGTGTGCGAAGTGCCAGTACAAGCTGCACAGGCGAGGGTGCAGCAGGATCTGCAGCAGCAGCAGCAGCAGAAGCCGGCAAAAAAGATGCAGAACGCAGCAGCAGCCAGCGGCGGGACGGCCGCCGCCGGCCGCAGGGCCAGCAAACGCATTCATCCAGGAGACAAAAGGAAAAACAAAGACAGAGGGAGGCAGAAAAAAGTGGCCACCAAAGACACAAGCTGCAAACACAGCAACGGAAGACAAAGCCCAGTGCCCACCACACGCCAGCCAAGGACTTCTGCTATAATGTGTTTCGCCTCCGTTGAATTCTGCTGCATGCCCTCGTCGTGCCGCCGCTGAAAGTGGTCCATCCAACGCATGCACTCGTTCGCGCAGGGACTGCGGCCGCAAACACATGTGCAGACCGTTGAACTGCTGCTGCTGCTGCTGTTGCTGCTGGCACTCCTGCTCATGCTGGCACTGTTGCTGCTGTGACACGAGGTCGGAGCAGCTACAGAGAGCTACCACAAATGCAGAGCTAAACAGGACAGCAACAGCAAATTGAGAGTCAGGGGAAGCAGCAGCGCCACGCGGCACAAGCAATAGCAGCAAACAAGGTTGCAGCAGTAGCGGCGACGGCATCAGCGATTGTAGGCACGACGGCAGCAGCAAAACCAACAGCAGCAAGCCCGGCAGCACCAGAAGAATTAGAAGCACCAGGAGGCAGCCCAGCTTACTTAAAGCAAAGCCTAACAGCCCTGATTGTGAGCCAGAAGACCTCGGCGGTGAACTTCGAATTAGCATCGTCAGCAGCAATTGTCTGGTAGAAAGCCTTAGCTGCCGCTACTGCCTCGCCCTCCCCCAGAAGCGCCTCGCGGCGCAGCGGCCCCGCCACCGCCAGCCGTAGGGCGTCGCTGGAGGGGCCGCAGGTGACGTAGAAGGGCGACAGCTCGCAGCTGCAGGCAGCAGCAGCGCGCGGCGCGCAGCCGCAGCAATCCAGGCACGCTGAGGCCGGGCAGAAGGCGCAAAGAAGCAGCAACAGCAGCAGCAACAGCGGCAGCAGCAACAACAACAACAGCGGCAGCAGCAACAGCAGCAACAGCAGCGGCAGCAACTGCAGCTGCTGCGACACCAAGTGGAGCTTTCTTGGTTGCGCTTGGGCGGCTCAAGAGGCTTTTGAGGCTTCCGTAGCAGACATACATCTTCTCGTATTTTATTGGGTCGACGAGCAGCAGCAGCGCGTGGAAGACATTTATGCAGAATCCAAACGTATTTTGGCCTTGCGCCTCTGTAAGGGCAGCGACAGCAACGATAGCAGCAACAGCAGCAGCAGCAGACCATGAAGCACACGAGTGTCGCCGAGGGCCATGCAGCTCACACAAACAAAGCAACACCCACACAGCCGGCGGAGCTTCAGGGGGAAAAGGCAGCAGCAGCACAAGGAGCTTAGAACAGCAGCCTTCGCAGCAGCACTGGGCGTGCAGCGGCAGCAGCACAAGAGCGCAAGACAGCAGCAGCAGCCGCTGCATACTTATGAGGAAAGAATGGAGGGGGTCTGCTGACTCCGGAGTCTGCTGTTGCAGCAGCATGTGAGCGTGAGCTGCCTTGGCCCGGCCCTCATTGGAAGTCAAGACAGCAGCAAACCACAGCAGCACACGCTGCCTCTCTGCCTTCCCTGCGCGGCAGAGATTCTTCAGAATCTGCGGCAGCAGCAGCAGCAACAAAGCGAATGAAGCGACAGCGTAAGGAGCCAGAAACAGACACGCAAGCAGCAGCACCCCACTAAGCTACTGCAGCAGCCTCTAACGGGGACCCTTGCAACAGCAAAGCAGCACACAAAGCGCAGCACCCGAGTCGCTTGTTTGCATATGGTGCAGCAAAAACTAAAGAAGCAGCACAGCAATGACGGCAAGGCACAGCAAGGCTTGCTAGTCTACGCAGGGGCGGCAACTGCCGCGTTAATGCCAGCCGCGGTGCCAGAACTGGCCCCCCTAGCAGCAGCAGCAGCAGCTTCAGAGTATATCACAACACAGAAGACGGCAGCAGCAGCAGCAGCAGCCGCCACCTGGTTGTCAATGTCCATGAGATTCTGTATGTCGTGTCTCATGCCCTGAATTGTGTTCTGCAGGTACGTCGGTGCCAAGGCGGCGCTGCCCGCAAACGCACGTTGCACGCTGCTCTGCTGGCCTTTCTGAGCACAAACCCTAAACCCCAAACCCTAAACCCTAAGCCCTGCAGCCTGAGCCGTCACTTCTGGGACCGTCGGCTGAATTCTCCACGCGCGCATGCTCTGAAACTCAGCTCGAAGTCCCTATGGCGTCACTCACTTCACGTCCAGAGTCCTCCACCCATCGTCAATCGTAAACCCTAAACCCTAAACCCTAAACCCTAAAGCCCTCACTGTGCAGCCCCCAAACCCCACGGGCAAGTCTTACGGGCAGGACTGGCCCGTCTAGAGGGGTGAAGGAGAGCAGCCTGCCCAGCAGCGAATTCTCCTGCAAGAAGAAGCCGGGCTGAGAGGCCGGCAGTGGGGGCAAAAAGGGCGGAGAGAAGCAAGGCCGGTTGGCAATGACTGCAGCTGCAGCAGCAAGACAACGCGAAGCAAAAGAGAGAGGTAAGTGCAACGGCAGCAGCAGCACAGCCACGCAGCAGCAACGGCGGCAGCAGCAACAGTGACAGCGGTAGCAGCAGCAGCAACTTGGCCAGATGTTGCGGTGACCTAAAGCAGTAGCAGCACCCTCAGCAAGGAAAATCGGCAGCAGCAGCAGCAGTAGCAGTATTGCTGTACCGATTGGTTTAAATGAGGAAAGAAAGCGGATGGCTCCGACAGCGGGCGCTTTGTAGTCTCCTACCTAAGAAGCAAACAGCAGCAGCAGGCAATAGCCCCATCCCATCACCGCACTTCTGGCTGCAGTTGCTGCAGCCGCACGGTTCGTGCTGTTGCTGGAGCAGCCACAGCAGCAGCAGCGACAGCAACAGCAGCTGCAGCATTCCCTGCTCTGCCTCAGGTGCCTCTTTCCCTTGTCCGGACTGCAGCTCTGCCTTCTCCTGCCACAAGCATTAACAGCCGCGCGGCTTCCGCTGTTGCTACTGCAGCAGCAGCAGCAGCAGCAGCAGGTATTTCTGTCTCCCTCACCGCCCGGCCGGTGAGCGCAGCAAAAAAGCCGTCCACGGCGGGGCCAAAAGCAGCAGCAAGAGCCTCTTCTGCTGTTGGCGTGTCCTGCAGCCCTGCAATGAGTTTGTTCATGAACACTGTGGAGGCGCCGCCCTCTAAGAACTCCCTGAACTGTACAGACACCTGAACGCAGCAGCAGCAACAGCAGCAGCAGCAGCAGCTTGTCCAGCGAGGCTAAAAACTACGGCTACACAAGGGAAGCTGACAGTGCCGTCCGGAATAAGCTTGCAGCCGCGACAGCAGCAGCAGCAACAGCAGCAGTGGCAACAGCAGCAGCTGCAACAGCAGGGCATCTTCTCACTGCAGCCACTGGCGGTGGCTCTTCCAGTTCGAAAAGCTCCAAGCACGTAAGCAGCAAAACGGCGTTGCTGACAAGCTGCTCCTGAACTGCTGCTGTTGCTGCGACCCGCCTGTCGGCTGGCAAATACCTGCAGCAGCAGCAACAACAGCAGCAGCAGCAGCAACAGGATATGGCTGGGCAAAGACGGAGCAGCAGCAAACCCAAGAGCATCGACGCCGCCAGCAGAGAGTCCACCAGCAGCCAAGGTCGCGCTCATCTACCATTGGGAGCAGCAGCAAAGACAGCAGCAGCAGCAGCAGCAGCAGCAAGAACAGCAGCAGCAGCAGCAGCAGACGTACTTGGTGTAAGTATCGTCTGAAAGCCTGTGGAAAGCCTCTGCATTTGCTCTGAAGACATTTTGACTTTTGCTGCGCCACAGAAGCTGCGTCTGTTCTATGAGGATCTCCTGGACCACGTCGACGCGCAGCCTGCGCCGCCGCAAACCCACACCCTAAACCCTAAACCCTAAACCCTAAACCCTAAACCCTAAACCCCAAACCCAAGTTCCCGGCTCAGCGCGAAGAGCGGGTGCTCGACCTGCAGGCAGCCGTCGGAGCTTTTTGAAAGGGTGCGGCAGCAAAAGCTGCGCTGCTGCTGCTGCTGCAGAGAGTAACTGCGCTGCACATGCTGCTGCTGCTGCTGCTGCTGCTGCCGCCGCGTCCGCGCACCTCGGGGCCAGGCCCTCCCTAACGCACTCCTCCGCCAGCTTGGGGAGGTACAGACAGTTGGGGAAGACGCCGCCGTCGGCGCGCACCCGCAGCGACGCCTGCAGAAAGCGGTCTTCCTTGATCTCGCGCTGCTCCTCTGGACTCATAGCTGGCCGGGTCCCGGCGGCTGCTGCTGCTGCTGGTGCTGCTGTTGCGGCTGCTGCTGCCGCAGGCGCTTTGGGAGCTTCTTCTGCACGGGAAGGAACCGTTGCTGCTGCTGTAGGCTCCCCAGGGGGAGCTGCAGACGCACCAGAACCGGCATCGGGGGGGGACACAGCCCCCGTGGCTTGGGGCGATTCCATGCCCGCCAGGCGCCCCTATCTGGAGGCTGAGGGCCTTAAAGACTATGTGCGCTTTGGAGAAGCCGAAATCTGCTGTTGCTGCCGCTTGGTCTGCTGCACGGCTGCCGCAGCTCCTGCCTGCTCTCGGTAAACCGGGCAGAGAACGAGGCTGCTGGACAGTCTAGCGTGACCACTGGTCCGACCAAGCGCCAGGTTTAAGCGTCCATGAAGTCTCCTAGTTGAGATATAAGGGGAACTAGCCCTCTGGGCTATGTATAGCTCAGCTGGTCTGGCTGCTCCGTGTTTGACCGCCTGCTGCTGCTGCCAAATAACCGGAAGATGTGGAAGCCATTGGCCTCTTTTTGGAGGACGTTTTGGTCCAAGTAACTCAAATGATAAGGGAAAGTGGCACGTAGAACCGTAAGAAATATGCCGCGGATGCTGTCGCCCGCAGCTCCCTAGGCCGCTCTACCGCGACCAGCGCATGCGACTGAAGAGCACAAGCAGTGTTTTTTCTTTGTTTTTCACACATCGTTTTGATTTTTCAGGAGTTTTCGATAATTAGTGCAGTTATTTCGGCGCCAATGTTACAGGTATGTGGGGTTGGGATGCAGGTTCACGGCGGGTGTTGTCGGTAGCCTTACAACACAGTAGAGGAGGTCGGTTGCGTTGCTGCTTCGAGAAATATGAAACTTTCCCCCCGTAAACCAGCTCAGTTCGCTTCAAAGGCATAAAGACATGCACTTGGTGGCGAGAGATGAGGCAGTCCCCGGTTCTAGGCGCCGGGGGACCTCTCTCTGTTACACGGAGCTTGTAGGTCACCACCTAGAGGCAACGTAAACTGCAGCGCCGCACGAGTTGATGCACTACTCTGTGTTATTTCCTTACAAAGTCAATTGCCAGAGGGGCTCTGGCCAGCCTGTGGAGCAGAACCGCCTCCTAAGGCTTGCCAGAGCTGTTGTGGGGCAATTGTTTAGGAACAGCTTTGCGACGCTACAGGCAAAGCAGCACTCCAGAGAACTACGAGAAACCCTTACTTAAGAAGACTTAGCCTTTCGGTGCACTCACTCTGCCTTGGAAGGCGCTTCCCTCCAGCAGGCGCCATGCAGCCGCCTCAAACTCAACTATACCTGCTTTACGGACTATCAAATAATGCTCTAAAATTAAATACGCAAATGACTAAAACGAAAATTTGAGCCTTGCGGAGAAAAAAAAGTTGCGCTTCCGCAGGTTTCACATGCTGGCTGCACTTGGAGGTGGAACGACAATTGAACATAAGGCTTTTGAATACGGCTTTTGAACGAAGACCGAAGTAATAAAGAGTAAACATCGAAAGTCCTGCGCAATTAGCGTGCGAGGTATAGCCTAAGAAAACTGCAAAGGCCAGCACTGCTGCACAGAGAGTCCACCGCTATTTTTTGAGTCGCCTTCTCCCCGGAGCAGTGTCCAAATTTTTCTCATCTCCAATTGGTTTCATTCAACGCCAGGCTTTCTGTAAGCTTTGAGATTGCGCTTGGGGAGTCTTGATCATCATTCATAGGCGTTACGAACTCATTTCAATGCTAAAAACAAAGCGCTAGTCCAGCCCTCTTGTTGCTGGGGCCAGCTACACATGCAGGTATTAAATCTGGTTATTGTGAAAACTGCAAATTGTGGAGGAAATCCCTTGACGGGGCTGCTCGAACGGGAAATTCGGACTTCAAGAGTGAAGTCAAGCTTGCAGACGGGCTCCCCATGGTTCATAGAGTTATGGCCAAGCACGTAGAAAGCGGAATAAGAACAGCATCTGGAAAGATAATAATAATAATAATAATATTAATGGTGATAATAGTGGTGATAGTAATGAAGCATTTCAGTTGTCCTGAACGGAGTCTGTTTGCACTCCAAAATTGCACCTGGGCTACAGCGAACACCAGAAAATGGCCTGTTCTAGCACGCACAGTAGCAGCGCCAGCAGCAGCAGCAGCAGCAGTAGCAGTAGCTCGGAGTTAAGGTCCTTCAAGCCCACAAGACACAGCGTCACGGCGCTCCCCCCCATAGGCTGTAAGAAACGCAGACGGAGAGGGCAAACGCCTCTACAAAAACATGAGGTGGCCCTCAAATTGCAGATAATAATATACGGGAGAAGCCTGATTGGCAGCGATGGCTCTACGGGGCCCCCTAGTTGCGAAGGGCGCTGCGGGGAAACAGCTGGTATCAGATATTTTGTGCTCCCTTTCAAGCTCAGGCGAGTCTGCTGCTTCCTCTGTAGTAGCATTTAACGTGCAACGTAAGCTTTTGCTGCAGCTTTGGCATGAGAGCCGCGCCCCACATTGTAGTAGCTTAGAATATGCAGCTGCTACAGAGGCGGTTACTGACTCTCTTCCTGGGTCAAGCTACGAAGAGAGCACACATCTCACTACAAATGCAGCTTTTATAATTCAAAAATCAATTATTTCACTGCAAGGGAAACCCCAAAAGGTTATGCAAGCTTAGTGTCCCACGCAGCTCTACCCTCGAAGTCCTTCCCAGCCCCAAACAGTAGTACCGTTTCTCCTGATCACTGCGTAGACCCAAATCACAGCAGCAGCCGCTGATGGCCTCAATTTGGCTGCACTCTGCATTAATTTGAATTTCTGACGCGGGTGAAGATCTTCCTTCTTAAACTCCACGCGCGCTGTGGAGCCGGGCGCTGCAGCGGCCGTCAGTCTTCACGTAGGCAGCGGCACTCGAAGATTGTATCGGCATTAACGAGGGAACTCACGGGGTCGTAGCCCTATTTAGTGGGCGGCGTGAGGTTTCTAGGTGCAGCAGCAGCTGCAGCAGCAGCAGATTGGACCTCCGAGCCGGCGCTTCGAGCCATGACGGACGACGAGCAGCAGCAGCAGCAGCAGCTTGCAGCCCTGCAGCTGGGGCTGCAGCAGGTACCTCAGCTCGCTGTTGCTGCTTCCCCTTGCTTCTGCGAGCCTCCTGCGCAGCTGTTGCAGCGGCTGAAGCCGCATCTGCTACTGCAGCAGCTGCGCCTTGTGCTGCTGCTGGCACTGTCCTAGTTCGTGGCACAGAGCCCTGAAAGTTTGTGCCCATGCACGCAGACAGTTCTGCTGCTGCTCACTTTGTCCCTGCAGGCGCTGGAGGCCCAGAGCATGCTGGCTTCCTTAACTTCGCGGTGCTTCACGAAGTGCGTAGACAAGCCCGGTGAGCGTGGCAGCCGAGGTGTATGTACACTTCAGCAGCTCTTTGGCATCACCACAGCCGTGCTGCTGCACATTGCCTTGAGGCCCTCACACACGAATCCTGGGGCCCTCTCGCTCCCGATTTCACACTTCAGATTATTGAATATCATACTATTATTTGTTTAGATATATTACAGTTATTTGGATGGTATTCCTCGTTAATTGACGTGCTAAATGCCGCGCTGCTGCTGCGCCTGCAGGCCGGTCGCTGTCCAGCAGTCAGCAGCAGTGCATCTGGCAGTGCGCCCAGAGGTGGAATGAAGTGCAGCACTTTGTGGGGATGCGCAGCAGAGCTCTTTTGCAGCAGCAGGGAGCTGGGGGCATCTTGGGCGCTGCGGGCAGCGGAGGGAACCTTTCAGGCGACAGCCTGCTGAGTTAAATTTGGCAGCAGCAGCTTCAGCAGCAGCAGCAGCAGCTTAGTGGCTAGCCGCTGCAAGGTGTGCGCGTGCGTGCGGCTTCCTGATCTGCTTCATCTGGGGCTTAGAAGCCTAGAGCCGGCTCTGTGCTCATTCGTAGACAACTTGCGCGCGGTGTACGTACACTGCGAGGTTTTCTTAGAGGAAACTTTGCTGCTGCTCAGAGCCGTCAGCAGGGTCGCTGCTGCTGCTGTTTGCAGCAGCGCAGCTGCACAGCCCCTGGGGTATCCCACAGGCTTGCAGCGCCTCTTGCAGATCCAGAGGACTTAGCCAGAAAGCAGAATCGCCTTTGCTGCGCCAAAAGCCTCAGCCTTTCACAAGAGTTCATCGTCGAGCAGCAGCGGCTCCTCCGCAGGCAGTGGGGCCCCGCTGCAATCGCCCACTTTTTTTTGCCCCTCCGAATAGCAAGGGGGGCGCTGGGCAGGCGCGGCTTGCGGCAAAAGGCTATGGGTTTGCTGCTCACGTACAGCAGCACAGGATGTGGGCCCGGAGGGCCCCTGGGGCCCCGGGGGTCCCTGGGGCCTCGGGGATCCCTGGGGCCCCGGGGGCCCCAGAGGCTGTTGGGGCCCCTGGGGCCGCTGGTCCTCTGAAGGGGGACTGCTGGAGGACTGCGCTGCGCCTGGACGCGTCCGCAGTTCGCATGTTTCGCTGGCTGTTGCCAAGCTGAACTTGTTGCTGCCGCTGCTGTCTTCTAGTTTTGCTGTTTTGCTGCTGCTGCTGCTGTCTGAAGCGACGCTGCAGCAGTCGTCTGAAGAGTCGCTTTCGTCTATCTGCACTTGTAACCGCGTGACGAGTTCCTCCTTATTAGCCGTTGCTGCTGCATCTGCTGCTTCGTCTTCTGCTGCTGCAAATTCTGCTGCCGCCATCTCTGCTGCTGCAGCAGCAGCGGGACAAATGCGCGCGAGAGCCGTTTCGGCTGCAGCGTCCACAAGTAGACAGACTGTCAGCAAGAACGCAGCAGGCCTCGCAGCTAAGTCTTTGAGTTGCTGCTGGGCCTCCTCTGGAGTTCCTGAAGTTGCCGGGCTGAGGGGCACGAGCTCTTCCAGCTGCTGCTGCTGCTGCAGCTGGTGCAGCGCCTTCCGGGCCTCCTCGCAGCTGCTGTAGGTGGACACCAATGCGAAGGCAGCACTAGATCGCAGCCGTAACGGGAAGGCAAGGCTGCAGCCCTTGAGAGGCCTGAGGCAGCAGCGCCGCAGCACAGCTAAAGCCAGGGCTATTTGCCTCACTTTCGTTGTGGGGGAGCCTGCAGCAAACGAGGCCCCACACTTACCCAGTGCTGCTCCTTGAAATGCCCCAAAGGGCCCCACGCAGTGGGGAGACCACAAGTTCGAGGTCACTTATCTTTAGGGCGTAGGTACACTTGAACTCCCATGCCAGGCTGTCTTCTCTGCAGCTGCACCGCCGCCTGGGCGCCTTGCAGCGAGAGCAAAGAGCTGCTGCTGCTGCTGCTGCCTCAACAGCAGCGGCAGTACGCGGCAGCACCAGCTGCAGTACGTACACCCGGCCTTGCAGCGCCTGCAGGGCTGGTGAAACGCACAGAGGGCGCAAGAAGCAGTTTATGCAACGCAGGCAAAGTCCAGCAGCACCTGAGGAGGGCAGCTGCGAGCTGCAGCAGCAGCAGAAAGCGCACAAGCTGCAAACGCACCTTACCTGGGTTGTTGCTGCAAGCATCAGCTTGCTGCTGCGTGCAGCAGTTGCTGCTGCGACCTGCTGCCGCTGGAGAAGTCACGAGAAAAGCTTTCTTGAGGCCGCGTTGTTTGCCTTTCTCAAGTCCAGCAAAGGCAGAGCCGGGAGACTGAAGAGATGCTGCTTGAAAGGCCCCGACGGAAATAAGCCGGTCGATACCGCAGTCGCTGCTGTCGCTGCTGCTGCTGCTGCTCTTGCTGCGAGCCCAGCTAGCTATCCAGGGGGACTCTCGCAAGCCTTGCGCACTTGCTTCCTGGGAGAGCTTTGGCTGCTTTTCTTGGTGACCCTCTGAAAGATGGGCAAAATAAGCCGCTGCGTCTTGAGGAGTTGCGAAGTTTGCGTCCCACACCAAATGCTCTGACAGGCTTTCGCCTTTCGATGGATCCACGGCAGCTGCTACTGCTGGCGCTGTTGCTACAGCGGGTGCTGCTGCTGCACTAGGGTGCAGCAGCTCAATTTGGGCCTCGCGTGTCACCCTGATGTGCTGCATGGGGGGCGGAAGCGAGCCTGAGGGCCAGCAGACAGCACAAGTTGCCGTGAGGAAGCCATGGCAGTGGGGGGCTTCTTAAGAAACTCTTAAGCACCAGTAACGGGAGAGGCTAAGGGCCTAGAGGCGCGGATGTACAAACCCTTGTAGGTGAGTTTGGGGAAAGAAACCCCCTGCTGCAGCTCGAGTTGGTGCTTGCGCGCCACCCCTGCGCACGTGAACTGCGTGAGAATGCCCCGAGCCTCTCGGTCTGCTGCGCAGCGCTGCAGCGTCTCTGTAGCAGAGCAGCAGAGGCAGGCTGCGCTGCAGCAGCGAAGTGAGACGCGCAGCAAACTGTGCTGCAGCAGCAGGGGGTGAGGCAGGCAGTGCTAAAGGCGCAGCAGCACTAACTAATTCTCAAAAGCAGTGCTACGGGGAGAAACGACCAACAAAAGAAGCAGCAGCACAGATGTCACAAAGACCCATACAACACTTAATCCTTTAGAATACCTCAGAAGCAAAACAGCATGCGGCACTTGCCTTCATTGAAGACGACGTCGCAGGAAAGGGAAGCAGCGCCTTGCTTGTCAACTGTCTGTACACCTGAACCCCTCGAAAACAGATGACCAAACACCCCTCCTGCTGCGCTTCTTGACATGAGCCTAAGCCAGTTCATTTTCAAAAAGAATAACTCAGCGCTGCCGGTGCTACTGTGCTGCTGCCTAGCTACAAACTGATGCTGTGAGCACGCGCACAGGGACCTATGCTCATGGGAATTCGGATGCCGCCTTGGGAGCCCTGCCCCTCTTCTGCCAAGAGTTCTTTGTAGTGCCAGGGGTCTACTTGCTCGTGGCTGCAGATGTTCAGAAACAGTTTCGTTCCCCCTTTAACCCGCGTCTTGATTACGAACTGGGGCTTGGGCCGTATCCAGGCCCGAGCTCCCCCTGGCTGCTTGAGGTAATCTAATCCAACGCCAGGCAATCCTGCCGTCAGGCTAGCAGTGGTATTCAGCAGCTCATCTTCCTGGCGGGTCCCAAGAGCACCCAGAGCTCCCCCTCCCCTGTTCCCCAGCATGCCGGGACCCTCAGGGACCCCAGAAGCTCCTGGAGGAACCCCTAGGGGCCCCTCCGACTGGAGAACAAGGTCGCGGGCGCTAAGTGCAGACTCCCACATTGTTGCCTTGAGGTACTTTAGGTCTAAGTACGGCGATTCAGTGACCTAGGGCCTCATATAAACTGCGGCTGACTACTTGTGCGTGTTTCTAGGTCTGTCCCAGCTAGCAGCTACATCTAAGTATAGTTCGAGCTAACGCCGCCGCTGCCCCGCTCGCAGCTGCAGAGCGGAGCTGCTTCAGCAGCACTGATTCTTGCCGCAGCACCACTGAAGGCGGGGCACTCCAGGGGGAAGGAACAGCCAGGCCTACACGTTTCGCGGCAAATTAAGTGGGACTTAAAATGAATGGGCAGATGCCTAAACGGGCAGTGAAGTAGTGCCAAGCGGCTCAAGCACTGCTTGTTAGCCTCCAGCCCGCTCGGACACGGCAATGTCTCGCCCCCGCTGCAGGTGAAAGTGCGAGCTTTTTCGCTATCACCTGCTCCACCGCAAAGAAAAAATCTACTTTCTAGACAAAATTTGAATTCCTGAGAAGGTGATGGCCACTGTGGCCCCCCAGGGGCCCCCACTGCATGCAGTCCCCAGGGAATCGGGAGGCCCTCAAGATCCCGCTGCGCAGGTGGGCCATGTGTTGCATCAAGCAGTTCGCCTGTGCTTCCCCAATCTCCACAGGCGTTCTGCAATTAGATTTCAACTTTGTCGCGGTGGGCTTCGCTTTCAGTCACGGGGAGGCTAGGGCCCCCCAGGGGCTCCTGCTGTGCCCACCTGCTGACGCCCAACACTCAGGGCTAGCCACTAGCTGCTGAATGCCCAGAGCCCCCAGAGCTACACTGTAAAACTTGTGGAAACGCAGCGCAGGCGAGGGGGCGGCTGCGGGGCCCGAGCGGCGCTGGCAGCGCCTGCGGCCAGCCGCAATGGAGGCGGGGGCCTCGCGCACTTCCCAGTAAGGCAGCAGAAGCTCAGGGGCTGTCTGAGGCAGCTCCTGCAGACGCTGCGGCGCAGCTGCAGAGCCTTATGGTGCGCACAGGCCCCAGCGCTGCGGCCGACGGCGGGGCTCGCGAGTTTAAGGCCAACTAGACCCCATGAGGACTCCGTGGGCAGCGGTGGCTGGGGCAGCCGCACGCAGCAGAGCCACTGGAAGCCTGTTCGGGGGAAGCGCTGGAGTTTTAGCAGTTGCTGCAGCAGCAGCAGCAACAGCAGACACAGCAGCAGCTACTGCAGCAGCTGTTGCTGAGGAGCAGAAAAGGCCGCTTCTGCGCAGCAGCTTGAGCTCCCCACTTTTCCTTCGTACAGGCATTGAAGCTGCCTCACAAAAGGGGAGATGGCGGCGCCTTGCTATTTTGTGTCCGCTGCAGCAGCAGCAGCTAGAACAGCAGCGACAGCTGGTCAGAACCAGCACCTGCTTCTCCCATCTTGCATGCAGCTACAGCTGCAGCAGCAGCAGCATCTTGGGCTGGCCCGCACTATGCCGGCTAGCTGCTAGTAAGCCAATAGCGAATAATGCCAATTGGGCTCCTGAGGGTCTGTGGGAAGCTGCTGCTGGCGGTTCAGCCCGAAAACAGCGCCTCCTGCTGCTACAACCCCGGCAACAGCAGCCTGGGGTGCTGCAGGCCCTACAACAGCGCTGCTTTCTGCTGCTGCAACAGCCGCGAGGGACGCAGCAGCAGCTGCAGCAGCAGCGCTTCATAAGCACGAAGCGGCGGCGCTATTTCAAGATGCGGAAGTTTCACAAGAAGAAGTACAAGAAGCGGCTGTTGCGGTCTAAAAAAGTCCCTTTTGTAGAGATAAATAAACCGAAGAGGACTTGGAAAACGCTGCATGAAATGAAACTGATTAGAAAAGAGTTCAGGAGAGGCGTGCCCAAGAAAGGCGCCAGGATGCTCAAGCTTAGGCGACAGCGCTGAGGGCCGCGGGGGCGGACGTGGAGTGGCAGGCCTGCAGATACAAGACGCTATTGGGGCGTTTTTCTTTCTGTTTCAGTTTCGTTTGCTGCCTCTTTTGGTTGTTTTTCAAAAGACTCTTTTCCTCTGAGGTTCTGTTGCCCTAGAGTGGCTGGCTTTCCTCTCAGGTTCCCGTAGCCTGCTGTGCTAGCGCCCTGGCTAGCAGCAGCTAGGCGTTTTGGATCCTCCTGGTGCTTCCCTTAGCAACAGTTGCTTCTGCTGGGCGGCCGAGGCCCCCCAGCCAACGGCCTAGGGGCCCAAAGTGCAGGGCCTTACTGTGCTTGACACTGTCAAGAGCCTCCTTAGGCTCAGGGCGCATGTCTGTGCGCTGGACATGAGCATTTAGGACAGACTATGCGAGTAACCTGCAATGGACATGAGTATGTGCTCAAGTACAGTACCCTGTGTGCACCCCCAGCCAGTCCCTTCTATGCACGGTGCGGAGCCCGTAGATCCGGCCCTTTCCTGTGCGAGAATAGGGGCCTTAATAACGCTGGTGGCCTCCAGAATCTTTTTTGAGCGGGTTTCACCGGCTTCCCTGAGTTAACTTCAGAAGCGCACAGCCTCGTACGCACCGCACGCCAGCCCTCCACCAGCCATCGCCGAGCGGGGCTGGAAACCTTGGGAAGGCCTTTAAATGCTGTAGCCTTAATAAATATTTCTCTAGATTCATCTTTTAGATGCTAGGGTTTCATTCCACAGTAGTTTTCAGCGGCCCCACGTATGCTGCGCGGCGTGCAAACTCCTCTCCAAACGAAGTGGTCACAGCCCAGCGGCGATTTTAGGGGGGCGAGCAGCATGCTAACCTAGTATTTATACTAAAACTTTTGCATAGCATGTACGAACTGAACTTCGAGCTGAAACGGCGGCTGTTTCTACGGCCAGCGACAGGGGGCCCCTAGTTCTGCGGTCTCGAGGCAGCGCGTATGCAGGTAGGCGCTCCACTTGGGGTGACCTGCAGTTCCTTTCCAGAAATATGTGCTGCGTATGCACCGTAGTTACTTTCTTAACTATTTGAGCTGAATTGTTCAATTGAGTGGGACAGAGCCGCAGCAACCCCAATGCGTGCAAGGTTGCCGCCGGTGTGGCTCCCCGCACGCCCTCGCAGGGCGTTCTGAAGTATCAGTTAAGCCAGGGTGCCGGCTGTTCTTCTGATTGCCATTCATCCTGATGGTCTAACGTATACAGATAATAGTTCATCTACCCCAGCGCAGTGCCTCGTGATGCGGGCTTTCGTTATGTTTCTTGCTCGCTTCTCCGCCGCTGGCCGCCCTCTGCCACTCGCTCACAATAGCTCAATCGGGGACGCTGTTGTGCGGCGCTGCAGCCTCCCGCTGCGCCCGTAAAGATTGAGTCTTATGGGTCCCTCCTAAACAGCCCCTGTGGGTCCTTCTGGGCTGCCCCAAGACACTGCGGGGGTTCATCTTCCGTCCTTCGCCTGACGTGTCCCGCTCCCACCAGCGCGGGGCGCGTCTGGCCTCTGGGCCTTTGGCCCCAAAGAAACTAGCGTAGAATTTTCCTTTCTATTTTCGCCACTGCTGTGGTAGTGCAGTAGTGGCCACACCAGGGGCTCTGCGAGTTCTTGCTGCGAAGAGCAGCGAGGCCTTTGGCCTACTGCCCGCTGCCGCTAGGGAAGCTGAAGTGCTTGCATAGGAGGCCTCAGCATGCAGGGCCTGGTTGAGGCGGCGGCCTTGGGGCTGCTTTTCTGTGGGCTGCTGTGGGCGGGCCCTGTGGAAGGGGGTGACAGCTCCAGATGGCCAGAACGGTACATCTACTTGCAGTCTGGCAGATCTCCACCTGGCAGGTACGGGGCCTATAGCCGAAAGACTACTAGCGGAGGCGAGCTCCACAGGAAGTCAATCCCCTGCGAAGAGTCCAGCAGCATCTCTGACGGGACCCAAATAGGGCCTGCCTTGGCCCGCACGGCCAGCGAAGTAGGCCAGCATCGGGCGTTGCTGCTGTCTATAGCTCTGGGAATGATTTTTCTGGTGCGCGGCTACTACATAAGCAAGTCGGGTAGCAAGCCGTCGGAGATCCAGAGCCTCCGCAACAAGCTGGAGAGCCGGATGGACCGGCTGGCCTCGGATAAGGCCAAGTTGCTGGAGTCGAAGGCACGCCTAAGCGAAATGCAGCGCCAAATAGCTCACGAGCAAGGCATTGCACAGGGCCAGAAGCTCCACTTGGAACGCCAGAAGCTGCTGCTGCACGCAGAGGAGGAGGAACTCCGCAGCAGGGAAAGCCGCATGGAGGCCGAGCGAGCCAGCCTGCGGGAAGTCGAGGAGGAGGCTAGACAGACGAAAAAAGTGTTCCTGGGCAATGAATTTCCAGACGAGAACGGGGGAAACGAGGACCTGCAGGCCGCAGGAAGGACCCACACCCTTGGCCAAGCCGCCGACATGATGAAAAGGGTGGAGGCGGAGTTGGGCGTTTTCGAGACAGCAGCCTGCAGCTCCTCTCAGGCCAGCAAAAAGACCCTTCTGGTTCGGGAATTCACGGAACTGGCCAAGATGAGAGCAGCAATAACAGTGCTCAGGGCTCTCCCCGAGGAACCCACCAACGCGGAAGAGGCCAGGGACATCCTGAGGGCCCGCCGCTTGCTCTTGGCCGCCGCCGTTCGCTGCCAGGTCATCTCGTGGTCGACCATTCATCGACTTTTGCAGCTCAAGGTTGAGCTACAGGCGGAGATGATCCTGGAGAACTCGGGCAAGGAAGGGCTTGAGCAGCTCCGTGAAGTCGCGGAGACGGAATGGCAGGTGCAGGAGGGGCAGCAGAAACGGGCGAGGCAAACCCTGGCGCAGCTGGAACAGGAAATAAAGAAATGCAAAGAGAAACAGCGCCAGCTGCACGAGTACGGAGCGAACCACAAGAACCTTCGACGGGACGCCGTCAGGAGGCTCGAGAAGCAACTATTCGACTGGGAGAGCTACGAAGTCACTGTAAGGGCCACCAAGGCCAGGATTCTGGCTACTGAGGCCGCAGCATCCACCACACGCGAAGTGTTTCTTCGGCAGAAACGCGCGCAAATCCAGCGGGCAGTTGACAACCAAGCTCAAAGGTGGCGGCGGCTTCCCAACGACTCCATTCGCCTTACAGAGCTTCAGACTCTGCTTTCGGCCGTCAGTGATGAGCTCGAGGAGGCCAAGGAGATCTACGATATGGCCAAAGAAATCAAGGACGCCTACGAAGCGAAGCACCCAGTCACGGAGGAAACGCCTTCGTCAGCGCAGCAGAAGCAACAAGCCAAGCCACACAGGCCCCTTGTCTTCGAGGAGAGGCGCCGCACATACTTGTACGACAGAGGAAACCTGGGACCTTCTGATTCGGCACAAGCGAAACCCTCCCATGCGATGCCCGTAATTTCCACTGTAAGTGCGTCTTCGTTGTCGTCGTCGGGGGGATACAAAGTAGGTAAGCATGCCTTTCCACACGAACCACCCCAGGCCTCACGCCTCGTAGTTTTCTTATTCTGCTGGACTAGACTGAAGCTGCGGCAGCTGAAATCGCAGCAAGAGGAAGCAGATGCACTCTAGGAGATGTTGCTGTCACACTGGGTTACGATCTTTCCGTTATGAGCGCCTACGGCATTCGCAGGCTTTTTACCTCGCGCACCTGAAGGAGTGCTAATGGGGAAGCAGCTCAGTCAGGTCCCAGCGCGCTCAAGTAGGTCCTTTTCTCGTCCTTTTCTCCCTGCGGTTCTTTTGGGTGTCCAAGTATGGCTAGCTTGTCAAATCCATGCAGTTTTAGGCAAGCACTACAAGTGAATGTGACTGTCGTCGAGGCTCTCAGTGCCCGTTTAAAATTTCCAGTGCCTCATCAAGAGATTCTTTGCGTACTGTCAATTCAGGTTCTCCAAATTACGATAATTCGGATGGATACAGGCAATCCAAAGGCAAAACACAACAAGCAAAAGCTGCTCCGGCGGCATTTGAGCCAGGTGTGTCAATTTCGCCTTCAACGATCGCTCCGTTTTTAGAGTAGCCCCCCTGTAAATGCTCTCGTCACGTCCATTGGGTCCATAGTTCCTAGCTCTTCTCACTTTGGTGAGTCAACTGCAAACGGCGGCGACAAGCTTTGCGAATTGTCTCAGGGCACCCAGAAACGCCATTTCCAATTCAACAGGACAATGTCTTGGTGCGGAGCAATAAGGAACGACCGCCTTCAGAGTCAAGTAAGTAACCTGCCTACCGGCTCCACGACAGCACATCTGCCTATCTCTAGAATCCAAGCACAAATGCATATGCGCACTCAACTGCGAGTGCTGAGTGCAGCTGGGAGGTGATATTTCGTGTGTTAGGGGACCTCCAAGACATGCTGGTTCGTCCTCTTGTATGTATTGGTGATTTGTGTACACCAGGCGACAGCGAAGCAGCTGATGACGTACCGTACATAGACGATGATGACGATTCTGAAGGTGGGGGTATACATACTTTTCTCGTCTCCGCCCGCATCTTTTTGTTTGTAGGGCCATCCATTTACGACTGAAGAAAATGTGCCGCACTCGCAATCCTGCTTATGTCGACGCTGAAGGAACTGGCTGCATAGGACTTTCATTATGAACTTCTCCTGTTTTCTTCTCAGAAACACCGCCTTTACCACCGCCACGTATAATTCCGCCACCACCAAAACGCCCGCCACTACCGGACAATGCCATTCTTGAAACAGATATGGATGCGGAATCTATCGACGAAGGTACTTTCGCTGTATATCTCATCTTGGGCCATTCTGGCAAACTTCTTTCAAAGAGTCGCTGTTGCTTGCAAGCTATGTGCATGCAGGCAGCTGGGCCACCGGAATGTTACGGACGGCGTTCACCTAAATTCTTTAGATAGTGTATTGCTGTTTGGATATTCGTTGTTGGCTTCAGCAATTTGCATGTCACCGCTTTTGCCTTGTTGCTGCAGGTAGATCTTTCCATTTGGACTCATCTTCGGAAGATGGCGACAGTTCTAGCTTGCCGTCGTTACCTCTAACCATGGCTCCCCTGTCAACAGGAGCAAAACTCCTCACCTCCAAGGGCTTCACGCCCATACAGCCAAGCATCTCGTCATCGGGAAAGCCGTTTACGGAAGTGTCCTCGCAGCTTGCCCCAGAAGCTGAAGCTCGGCAGCCGCAGTCTGCAGCTCCACCAATACCACGCGTTGACATTCAAGAGGCAAGCGGACCTCAAACGCATTCAGGTGTGTCTCATGCTCACCCGCTGCACCTCGAAACGTCTTCCCTTTTTTTGAAACTTTCAATTAGTAAAGAGATGCAGATTGGAGCGTGCAGTCGCCTTAATTGCATGCGGCAAGCCAAATTGGTACGAAGTACTGAGTATTTTTTCTTCTGTAGCTCTCACGAAAATTGCGAACTGTGTTGTGTCTGCTGGCAACAATGGAGGCGTTGAGAGACGCTCTATTGGCACATCACCAATGACTGACAATAATAATCCTGAAGGTGAGGCAAGCTAAATTAAGTACTTCCATGTATGCTTCCCAGGCTAAACGAGTGTCTGATATGGTACCTACAGCCTTGCATGGAGGCTGTAGCTATCTACCACCAGAGCGGTGCATGAAGGCTGTAGCTACCTTCGGCTACCACCACCTCACCAAGTGTGCCTTCAGCATCCGCAGTTTATCCCACTCCCGAAAATGCCACTCAGTTTCTAGAATTTTGAGCATATAACATGTCCGCGTGCCGTTCGTCTTGTCCTTGAGTTTCGTCCTACTTGCCTCTTAGCGATCTGAATGTAGAATCACTTGCATACACCTGTGCACAGCTGCCTCATGCGGAGCCACTAAGAAATAGGTTTTAGTCTTCGGGACATTAGGGGCAGCCGTTGTGTTCATTGATGCTGCAGGCGCTTCTGTGCACCTTGCCGCACCTGGTTTTTCACGTGATGAAGGCACTTTAGAAAAAACCAGCGCAGCAGGACCCGGTCATTCGCTTTCACCTGGGACCCCTGTAGATTCACCTGTGCTTCGAGCGCCTTCGCCAATGCCTCGTGCGCGCTCACCTGTGCCTCGAACACCATCACCTTTACCTCGTTCGCGCTCACCTGTGCCTCAAGCGCCTTCACCTTTGCCTCGTTCGCCTTCACCTGCTCCACCAGCGTCTCGAACGCCTTCACCTTTGCCCCGTTCGCAATTACCTGTGCCTCCAGCGTCTCGAACGCCTTCACCTCTCCCTCGTTCGCAATCACCTGTGCCTCCAGCGACGAGCCCAGTGCCCGACGTTACTGTCACAGCGGAGAGTGTTTCGAAGCATTCGGGCGCACCTGAGTCACAGGGACTGGCTACACGGAGCTCGGGCGGTATAGCGTCACCGCATACCGATGAAGGTGATGACGGGAGTGATGAGGAATCCAGTAAGCCATCTACTGCGCCGTACCTCGGTTCATAAGCGTCGAAGTTTAGTTGGTCAGAAGCGACCTACAGGAACATGCACGCAGGCCTTACGCCTGTAGTGTCTCCAGTGCAGACGATATGTTTATTGGTGATGCAGGCGGAAGTGGGGAGCTTGAACTTACCATATAGGCGCTCCCTGAAGAGAATAGTTAAACAATGAAGAGAGCAAGAGCGATTAGGGGTGCAACCTGGCTGTTCTCTTCCATCAAGTGCAGGCCTGCCTGCCTTCCTTTGGTTTGGCCTGCGCACAACTGGAAGCATTCCGCTATTGGAGCAAGCAGGTTATACTTTCTTTGGGAAACAAAGCCTCGCGGCCCGTCTCTGGATTTCTATTGTTCCTTCGTGCAGGGCAGCAGAGCAGTGTCCACTGCAGGCATGGGGGCTTACTGGCGGTGCCAGTGTAGGCATTAACCCAGACAAGGAGTTGAAAGACCAGCAGACTACTAAGTTTTAACCATGGCGGGTGCTGCCTATGATCCCTCCTGGAAATTTCTGGGGGCATGCTGATCTCCTTCGCGAAGCAGCAGGGTGTTGGAAACTGTTTTGGAGCTTCGAGTTGAATCTTTGATCGGAAGCTAAACATCATGTAAAGCTCCCCACCTGTCTTGCTCGGAAAAGGGTTTTCTATGATTAGCTTTTATTTGCAATCTCAGCAAAATGCGCCTGCTTCATTTTCAACCCTTTTACCAAGGACGCTTGTGTGGCTATAGGATCCTGCTGGCGCTGATCCACGCGCTGGCGGATACTAGATATGTGCCAAGCTTCATCTTTTTCGTGTGTCTTCTTTCTTTTTTAATGCATGTATCACTTTTGTAGATCAGGTGAATTAGTAGTAAGAAAGGCACATGTGGCCTTTCCCAAGCGATTCCGTTGCTCCAATCACGAGCAATTGGAACTTCCCACCAACCTGTGATGGCTACTGAAAGGAGTTATGGCTCGTGTACTGCTGAATGAATGGGCAGGCAGTTGCCAAACATCAGAAAAGATGCAACAGCAGAAGCACTAGGCTCCTGGATTCCCATGGAGCCACAGCCTGGGGATTTGTTAAAGTCTAGTTTCTGGCACTGGTTGGCATGCTCGTGCATGGCAACGGCAAGCCGTTTGCGTGATTCTGTGGGTGATAGGAAGGTATCGTTCTTGATGGGGCGCCATTTGCAGCTACTTCAGGCGCTGCAGATCTGCAGTTGGGATCTGTTGAGTAACACGGTGGGATGGACCACGGGCCGCGCATTAGCTATTCTTTGACAGAGTCAGGCGAATGTCTTGACAACTAGCGCAGCTGGAAGACAGTGCTCCAGCAAAGGAGTTAAGTTTTTGTTGAATTGGAGTGCAATTCAGAGCGCCCTTGAGGCTAAATGCGTTTTTTGTACTCCAAGTGTCATCTCAAAGCTTGCGGCGTCTGCGTGACGTACCAGGTATGTCGCGTGCGTATAGGAATTTGGTATACAAAGTTTGCAGAAACATAGTTTAGTCTTTTGTGCTGACGTTTTTGTGAAGTGAAGCGAACATCAACTTCACCTGCACTATCTAGGGTAGCGGCAGCGCTTACCTGTCGCCCTAGCTTCCGGTTATTTCGGCCTGTACCGCAGCTGATTTGGAGGTGAGGTGAGGCTGCCAAGAGGGTTTATTTGGGGTTGGAAAGGCTTCACACTCGATTGGGTGCGCCGTACATGTGTAGGCTTTTTAGTTTAGTAATAAAGGCGTTAGAGAGCGTAAAAGCATAGATACGAGTTGTTCTCACAATTTCTCAAGAATGTTGGCCAAACGTTTAACCCAAGCGCTCCGGTTCTGCCGTCAACCTTGTAGCTTTAGAGATGGGTTAAAAATTCCTTTGCATGTGTGTTCCAGCGCTCGCCGCAATTTCTTCGTCAAATCTGACAGAGGCATTGTGTTTTTCGTAGGCAGGATTGTACAAGCTGGGCGACGAACGCGGGGACGAGATTGATCCGTGACTGGTGGAGTGAGAAATTGAATAGGCGCTTCGGTTTAGCGATACCGGATTTCTTCGCTGGATGGAGCTAACTTGTCTGCTAGACCGTGTGGTAGAAAGGTGCCTTCTTTAGATGCTTTCTTTACTAATGAGCATGAAAGAGTCAACTGCGAATTCAGTGTCCCAATCAAATCGCCACCTGCACCGTTAACTAGTTGATGCCTTTTGCCTGGGCACGAGACATGCCGGAAATTTCTTCAGTGTCTCAATCAAATAGCCACCTGCATCGTTAAGTAGTTGGTGCCTGTTGCTTAAACACGAAACAATCCGAAAACTTCTTGTGCATATGCTCACATTCGTTCTTATGGTCAAGTGAATCGCACACTTTCTCAATCAGCGGACTGAGTGGGGTAATTGCATAACATCGTAGAAAAGCAATTCACAAGTTTGATTTCAATTTGCCCTAATTCGTCATAATATATAAACTGCTGCTGCTAGAGGCGGACATAACATCCAACAGCTCTGAAATTTGTTGTAGGCATAATGTGATGCGCTTACTTAGTTTCTAAGTAGTTGTATCATGTTTTACAGCCACACAGGAATGGAATACTAGCTAGAGATGGTGCGGTTATGGCATGAACGTTCGAGGAGCCTACTACTTCTGGCCGGTGCTGATGGGACAAAAGCCACAATAGAGCAGGCTCGAGAAAAATTTTTAAGAATTCAAAGTATCTCTTCTCTGCGAGGCAAGAATGAACCAGCAGGAGCTCTGCGTCTTAGTGTGTATGTTAGCTGCATATATATATCAGATGCGGATATGAAGGAGCGGTGAGCGCTTAAACTGAACTAGCCTGCTGTAGTTCTCAGTGCGCGGTCACCTACGGGTGCAGCGCACAGCAGACCCAGACCCTCCACCATCAGACGTTGTCGCCTCTGCTTACTTTATTTCAATGGGAAACCGTTCGTAACAGCAAATTCCAGTTGTTTTGCCTCCAACCGAGCTCAATTTTGTCGAGTGACTCCTATACTCTATTTGGTAGTGGCTAGGTCCCAAATAAAGGTAAGTGCCGCACCAATAACCTTGAAACTGAGATTAAAACACCTAAAGTCAGGTTAATCAAAAGGAAAACTGCCATGGCGACGTCAGCTCTCTGTACCTTCACCAGAGATGTACACTCCAGATCATATGGTTTGCTTCCCAATTCGAAATTTGGATCCAAAGCTGCCTGCCTTGAATACACAAGAAAATTAATTATTCGCATGTGAGCTTTCTCCTCAAATCCTAATCGCTGTTTTCATCAGCACTGCACTCTACCATGGTGTTGTGCACGTTCCCCTTTGCAGATGCCCTTGTACAGCTTGAAGTATCTTGCGCCAAGGATAACTGCTTATTTGGGATATATTGTAGGCTAAAAGTGATTGCGGGTTCGTGTAGAGTGGAATTCTACAGCAGTGAATGCAGCGGAACGACGCCGTTGAAAACCACGTAGCCCACACTCATCGCCTCTTCCAAAAGAAAAGCCCTTCATCCGGCTCATGATGACCAGAGGATGGAATTCTACTCGATAAACATTGGAAGGAATGCTCCCTAGGAGATATTTCATTATGTTACACTCGATGCTACCGCACGACGCTAACTTGCAGCAGCACAACCATGGGGCCTCATGCCGCACTTCTGCTTGCCCTACTTTCTCATTTATGTTGAAATGATACCGAAAATTGCATTCAAATGCCGTATAATCTTTCCCACTCGCATAGGGACGCTCTTTGCTGCTAAATTTGCGTACACGCCTGTTCTTCAGAGGGCTGGCTGAGCAAGGGAAGAGGCTGTTTGTCTTAAGCGGGATCCGCTTCCAGCCCTCGACGCCCTTACACGGCAAACTTATGATTTCTGCAGTTGCTCTTGCCTGCTACGCTATAGTAATACAATCGGAATTTGTTTTAGTGCGAAGTGGAAGGGACTAAAAAGGCTCCTGCTCTTCAACTCACGTTTATTCCAGATAAGCCAAGGGCTGACCTAGGGTAGGGCCCACTGCGGCGATCGCCTACGTCAGCTGAGCAGGAAGCGTTAAAAGGATTTCCTTCAAGCATGTCCGCCGGGATCATACCTGAACAGATGAAAGAGATGCAGAACTACTGCATCGGTGTAATATAGCGGTCGCTTGAGCGATGCATCTTCCCCTCTGCGCGTCCGCCGTAAGGAAAGGCCAGCAGCGCACAAGTGCAGAAAACCAGCTGCCATTTGGTACTACGAGAAGGGGCTGCAGCTTATTGGCAGACCAACGGACACGAGAGTACTTTCCAGGGCCCACGGAGGTAGCAGCTGTTGGGAGGCCAGTGAACCCTGTTGCTTGCTTGCCCCTTTGTTCCGCTTGCGCGGAGTGGAGAAGTCTCCGTAGAGAACCACGTGATCTCGTTGGGGCGAGCACGCAAAGATGCTGAAGAAAACGGGAATTGCTCTTGCCGGGCTGCTGCTGTCCTCCGCAGTTTCTGCCCAGCGTAGCCTAGCTGACGGACTTGAAGACCGCTTTGAAGGCCCACCAATATTTCCTAGGAGCGCGGCAGCCACTGCAGAGGAAGCGGCGTCTTTTGACGGTCCTGCAGGTCAATCCGAGCGAGTCAGCCAACCTACCGCACGGGAAGAATCGCCACCTGCCGCTGCCTTGGAGTCGGTAGAGCCTCGCGTGAAAGCTCAGCATAAGGAGCTGACGGAACGTTTCTGGATACCGACTTCAGCAGTAAATCAGAACCGCAAGCTCCATCCACCCCCTTCTGGGGCAAACCTTTCGGTTGCTATCAAGGGAGCTGGAAAGAACCAGCGAGAGCGCTGGCGGCACGACCTGCGCTCCAGTACCTTGACGCACGCGCTGAGAAACGCGAGCACCCACCTGGGCCGCATGTCCCGTCGCGTGTATCAAAGGGGAGAGGACTACTGGAAGAGCCCCAAGAGGCGCCGGGCCCTGGTTTACTTCTCCATTGTCGGCGTCATTATGGTACTTGTGGCCTACGCCGAGCATAAGTCGAATATGTTGTCAGTGGAGGCTCAACAGCTGGCGGAAAGAGATTCGTTCGTAGAGAAAATAGAAAGGGAGGTGGCGGCGGAGGCTGAGGCAGTGAATGCCGAGGTGGAGGAGCTGACGGCCAAGAAAAACGAAAATGAACAGGCAGGGAAGGAGCTGGAAGCTGAAGAAGATGCAATGAAAAGGCGCAAAGAAAGTCTGCGTGACAAAGCCGCGGTTCTCCAGGAGCACCAATTGATCCTGCGAGTTCGCGAGGCGAAAGCCCAGCTCGCCTCCCCGAATGAGCTCGAGGTGATGGGCACTGCTGCGGGGAGGAAGGCGGTGCTGGAGAAGCTCAGCGCAATCAAGGAGGAGGCCAACCGCCTCTTTTGGAATGAAGAGGCCCTTAGGGCTAGGGAAGACACGGCGATGACGAAGTTGGCGCGGCTAGAAGCGGAGGTCAGGTCCAAGTACCACACAGTTCTGCGCATAATGAGTTTGGACGAGCGCAGTCCAGCTATGAAGCAGCAGACGCTGCGGCTGAAAGAGGAGCTCCGAAACTCTGTCGCGAGCCTTGAAATTCTTGTTCACCAGACGATGCTCCTGCTATCGGAGGATATGTGGGCTGCGAGGGCAGAGAATAAGCTCCTGAAGAATCCAGCGGCCAAGGCCCAGCTGCTGCAAAACCTGGAGGCAGAATGGATGACGCAACTAGATCACCAGGAGCGGCTGACGATAATGCAAGATGCATCTATTGGGAGCCTAGGACAAACCCGTAGCCAAATTCAGCAGACGAAACGTGCCTTAGAGCAGGTAACAACTTCGGAGGAGCAGAAGCGGCTAGAGGACCGTCTCTATAGCCTGCAGACAGCTGAGCTCTACCACGAAAGCTACCTCCGCGTTGTTGACTCCGAGATCAATATTCAGCTTGATAAGCAGGCGTGGCTGACCAAGATGAGGGGACTGGTGGAGGAGGCGGAGAAGAGGGCCAAAGAAAGACTCAAGGCTTGGTCAACCCCAGAAGCGGCTCGCGCGGAGATATCGGGCTACATAGAGGCTATAGAAGGCCTTCTGTCGTGTCTAGACGACAAACTTGCACTGTGCTACAATATACACAGGACTTGGAGGGAGAAATGGACCCAGGTAAACTCGGTCTAGTGAACACTCATGCAGGCTCACAAGGTGAGGCGTTTTGTATACACTGAGGCCATAAGACTAAACGATTAGAATGTAGCCACGATCAGTCGCAAACCCTGCAAACTGCTACATGGTCCTACTTGTGGGTAGGGGCAAGAGATGGGTATTTGAAGGCGCGCACAGCGCCCACCGCAGAGCGGATTCTTCACGCATATGTGGCCGTGTGGATGCTGTGATCCCTATCTTCCATTATTTTCTCTGTCCTTTTATTTAAACGCATATGATGAGATCTGTTCCCCACAAGGTGGTTTTTGGCCGGGCCTGGCTGGGCCTGTCTCTAGCGGTACTATCATGTGTTTTCGTACACTGCGCCCGAACAAGGCAGCGAAGAAATCGTATCAGCAGGCGCCCTGAGCAAGCATATGTACAGCGGTGTGCGTGTGTGTGTACGCCGTGTTCTCGGAGCACGCGGTTTGGTTATTCAGTGAGGAAGCTCAAGGGGACTTCTGTTGCCTCCTCGCTCACAATAAGCCAATGGTCCCTCACCTCACTTGACGAAAGAGCTTTGCATGCATTTATTTCCAGTTGGCCTTGCTTGTTATTTTTCTGTATGAATAGCACCAAGGATCAACTCAACTTCTTCAAGAAGTAGTAGACTTCAGATATGCAGAAACCGTGTTTGCGGGGGGCTTCTGATCTCTCAGAGTCAGCTGCTTTGTTGTGATGCGGTCAACCGCCGCGTGCTGAGGGCAGGCATGTCCGAATTCCCAACCACTTAAATAAATAGAAGGTGGTAGCTCCGTAGAAAAAACCTCCATTTACTGCTGCCTTTCTGGCCAGCTTTTGAGCTTTTAAAGCTATAAAACTGTGTGGCTATCCAATCACATCAGCTGCTAGATAGCAACTTAGCAATTTAGCTCTTGTGGTTGAGGAAATTAGGAAATTCACTGTGTCATCTATCCTGGAGGCGTCTTCGCTATAAGGTGTATACTTCACGGCTTTCCTTCCACAAACCTTCAGGGAAAAGCACTGTACTTCGCGCTTGAATGCGAATCCCTGAACATTGTACTTCGCGCTTGCGTGTGAACCCCTGGTGAACCCTCGTGCCCTCCTCTTTCCACCAACAACCGATACAGCCGGAAGAAAAAAGGTATAATGAGGCAGTTTAGAAGAAGATAAAGCTCTACCAGCCAGACAAGTAGAGAAAGCACAACAAATTAAACGCTTTGGTGAACTACAGACTCGGTGCACTCCGCTACTGAGTCAGTGCACTGCGCTCTGCCGCTGCAGGTTTCCAACACTCTCAACCGGCTTCCCACTGTCGTGAATAGAGATTCACGACAGTTTATAATTTAACGTTGGAGCCTGCATAGTCCCAGTCTTTTAACAGGCCTGCACGGGCATTTTACTTAGCCAGCCTGGAAATTCTGCAGCCATCAGAACGAACTGTGGCTGCAGCATAGCACAGACTATCTCCGTGGCTTCCATAACCAAGTACTGCCTTCGTGTAGGCTCCGTTGAACCTGAAACAGCTGTCGCCGCTAGCACGTGACTGCTGTTCCTCCATTTTCATTTTATGTTGCCACCCTTGAGATATCCTCGTCTCCTAGCAAGTACCTCGTCACGCACACACTAAGCGTTCAACCCTACGTGAAAACTGACAAACCAGGACAGAATGAAACCGTACCGCAAATTGTACAACTGAAGCACTCACATATTATTAGGTCGAGGCCAATAGCCTCCTGCGGCTACTGCGTGTTGTACGCTTTCCACGACGACAGATAGCTGCAGTATAAGCCGCCAAAAGCATATTCGCCACGCAGTTTTTCAGCCTGTGTTCTCCTTCGAATCAAATTCAGTCTCTGGCCATATGCAAACAAAAAATAGATGGGGCAGAACAGCAGGGTAAGAGCCTTCCGTGGCATCTCTCTGATCCTATCATTCATTCATAAAGTGGTTGTTGCGCTTTTGTTCCGGGCTGGGCAGCAGTTGAGAAGAAGAAGGGTAAAGAAGCATCAGTAGCGGGCTGCCAGCCGGCGGGGCCGTAGTAGCTTTGGCTTCACTGCATGCGAGACTTCCGCAAGCTTTTCCAGATGTATACATTTTGTGTAGTATTTTAAGTATGAATTCGAGGCTGAGGGATACAGTATGCAGAAGATCGGCACAAGGAAGTGGGATGCATGTAAGCTGCCTCGCTGCTTCGGCGGGCTTCCGATGCAGAGAGCAAAGCAAGAAGGGACATACGTCCTCACCATTTATGTAGATGTCCACAGCGTGAAACAAACCTCAACGGCAGGAGACAGTATACACAGCAGGGAGAGACTACAGTGGGCCAGCAGCGAGGGCCCCAGGAGGGCCCCCGCAAACTGCGAGGCCCTTGACTCAAGTGCTGCTGTTTCCAGTGGCCCACGACCGGGCCTGAAAAAGCGTAGGGCGCTTCATGTGCCCATTGTCTTTTGAGGGGGGGCCCCGTTTCAGAAGCAGCGGTATAGTTGACAACAGGTGGGGGCCCCAGCCGCTTGCTGCGCGAAATACGGTATTTTCTTCGAGGTTTTTAGGGTTGTTGCCCTGCAAAGATGTCGCTGCCGGAAAGTACATTCTCACAGGCCTCAGGAAACCAGGAGAGGCTCTCGGCTGGCTCTCGGCCCTATACTTCTGTTATGGGGCCTACGGGGGACTCAAGCGCCCCTAGGGCCCCCCTCCCTCAACCCCAGCCCCAAGGGACTATCGGCGCTGCAGCTGCATCCTCTCCTGTTGCTCATACTCAGGCATACATGGATTCGGGAGAGCGAGTCCTTATTCCATGGGGTGTACCGGCAGCAAGTGGTGCCGTTGCAGCTGCTGCATGGGACCCTAAATCGGCGCTGCAGTCGAAGCAGCAGCAGAGGGAAGCCCTTTTTCACGCGGCATCCACATTTAAGGAGGCTGATGCCCCATTCGGGGCCCCGCTTGTTCAGGCGTCTCTGCCATTGACCACTGACGGATCCAGCCCAGCAGTTGGCCCTCCACATGTCCCTGCTGAAGGGGAAGCAGGCCCTCGTCAGTGGCCAACCCCAGTCCCTCAGCCTCCTTGGGTAGGAGGAGCCACTGGCCCTAACACGGCAGCAGCAGCAGCAGCAGCATCTGTACCGTCTACTTTATCTATTCCTGAGACACAGCCGCAGCAACAACAGCAACCGCTGCTACAGCAGCAACAGACACAACCGCATCATCCGTTTCTCGCCGGAGATGGTCTGCACGGGGTTCATCCTGGGGCCCCTGGGCTGTCTGGAGCTCCTGGGGTACTTGGAACCCCTGAGGGTCTCGGCATCCCCTCCGCGGCCGTTACTTATGATGCAGCCGAGAGAAAGTGGCAAGCGAGGTGGGCTCAAGGGAGTCAGTGCGGAAGTGACTCTGCCGCTGCTTCCCATATAGGGCCCCCCTTAGCTGATGGCAGTAAGATGGGCGAAGAGGGGCCCCTTAACTCTGTTCCCACAAATCAGGAGTACATACACGCTGTAATCAACGAGGGAACCCACCATAACAACCCCAGCTTTCACCTAGCAGCCGAAAGCTCCCACCTGCAGCTTCCCAGGACAGGGCCTATGGTGTTTATGCCAGTTGCAGACGACCTGAACTTTGCAGGGGGCCCTTTGGAACAACAGAAAACCAAGAAGAGGCCAGAGAGCCACGGGGAAATACCAACTCAGCGCTGGATTTCGGGGGCCCCTGGGGTCTCAGGAACCACGGGGCTGAAGAGCGAACCGGGACCAGCAGCCAAGTTGGGCTGCGCTGTAAAAGGCCAAGCGCGGCTTGCTGCAGCAGCACCGCAGCAGCTGCAGCAGCAAGAGATGCAGCAGCTTTCCGAGGCATTGGGGGTCGCCAGAATGGGGGCTTTCCAGAGGTCGGGGGCGCCTTCATTAATCGGCGACGGGCAACAGCAAGCGGAGTACGGCATGTACAAAAGCTTCGGTCCGAATGGGGGGACCCTCGTGAGCCCGTGGCCTGGACTTCCAGCTGCTCAAAAGCTCGTCAAAGGGTCAGCGGGGGGCCCCCCTCAAGGGGGGCTATGCGTGGCAGGTGCAGCTGCCTCACTCTCACGAGGTCCCTCTAGTGTTAGCTCTTCTGTGCAGATGGCGCGTGGGTCAGCCTTGCCGTCTTCGTCTCAGCTGGGAGTTCCTCAGGGCCCCCCAGACTGTTTGCTGTCTGCAGTTGCATCGCAGCAGTATGCGTTACTGGCGGTGAGAGCTTTCCTGCTAGCTTGTGATGTACCTGTTGCTCCCCCGTGGAAGCAAATAGCTTTGTGGGGCCCGTGGCTGTCGGGGCAGCAGCGGGGGCCGCCACACGTGGGCTTGCAGTGCCCCCAGCCTTGTGGGGATCCCAAGCAGCCAGAGGGAGATGCAGGCCTCACAGAATGTGAGGAACCTGCACAAGTAGTAGAGGATGAGCCAGTGGGGGGTCCGCCAGAGGAGAACACTCCAGAGGCTTCTGAAGAGGCTCACGTCGGCGTTGCACCGGGACAAGCAACTGAGCAGGCGCCTGTCAAGCAAGAGCGCAAGAGGAAAAGAGTAGGGGGCTTTCAAGGGAGTGGCGCAGCAGCGAAGAAGGCCTCCAAGAGCCAGCGCTCTGCCGCAGTAGATGGCGTCTTGATGACTGCTCAGGGTAAGAGTTTGCCACAATAGAAGCGGCTGCAGCTGCGTGGGCAACATGTCTCTTTAAGAAAACAGTGGTATAAGCTTTAACGCACCATAGAAGGACTGTTTTCCTCTCTTTATGTGCTCGTTGCAGTAGATTCATTAGACACATCCGGGATGTAAGCATGCTGCTTCTGTTGTGTTTGCTGCTTTCAGATTTGTACAAAGGCGAACTGCTGTCTTGCGCGTCGCCTCCGTTGCCCCTGACGGCTTTGCAGCAAGCTGACCTCTGCCTAGAGCTGATAACAGCTCTGGGGCGACTGCGGCCTCAGTGGCGTCGGCGGGGCAATCGCGTGCCTTACCAGTTGCACGTGGCACGGCTTAGACCTTCTTTGCTCTTTCCAACAACACCACCGAAAGCCGCCGTTCTCGAGTCATACAGAACTGCCCTGGGGCCCCTCGTGGCCCACATAGCGGAGTTACCGTACGTGCACTTGGCCCCGGGAGAGGCGGAAGAAGTTGTCGAGGAGGTGGAAATGCTGAAAGGATCGGCAGCAATTGACTCTGTGCTGGATGCCCTTGATGCTATGGGGCCTTGGGGCCATCAAGACGGAAGCCAACTAGAGCGAGATTCAGAGGCTATGGAAGCCGAAGCGATGAGGGACACGGGTGACCGCAGGCAACAACTGCTGGTGCAGCACCAACAGCAGCAGCAATTGGAGCAGCTGCAAGCGCAACAGCAGCAACAATTGCAACAGCAGCAGCAGCAGGTAGATGCAGCCCGCATATCTGAAGTTCAGGGCCCCGCTGAGACTGACGTGATCTTAGCATATAACCCGGACCTGAAGGCTCTCCGCCAGTTGAACTACCTCGTCCCTGGAACTCGAGTGTACATACACGCAGATGCACTAGAAGTAAAGTTGGCGGAAATGGCTCTACCGCCCCTGCCTCCTCCACCTGCCGGAGGAGGTGAAGGAAACCTGTCGGCACCCAAAGGGCCACTATCGAAGTTTGTGATGGTGGAAGCAGGAGAGCGATACTTCACGCTTCCATATGGGGAGTACTTGCCTTTGAAACTGGTGAGCCCTCCTCATCATGTCTTGCAGTTCTCCATAGGCCAAGTCGTGCAGCTGCTTCAGGAAGGTCGTCTCTGTTTACTTCGGTTTACCGAGCGTGAGGCCCTCAAGCGGCGGCTTCCGCTGTTGGGGGCCCCCGCGGGACCACCCAACGACCCCACTGCGGGAGGAGGCGGTGGGTCTGTTGGGTACAAGACACAGAGAGGGACGAAGCCAGCGTGTTGCCCTGCACCTCCTGGCATAGAGAAAATATGCCGGTGCAAGTGCAACCACAGGCGACAAGAACTGTACGCACAGTTGAAGCAGAGGCTGCGGATCGACAAGAAGGGCTGCCTGGCCGCCATCAAAGATTGTCTGGACTTAAACCACGTGGCCTTTGCTCTGCCCTCGGCGCGAACTTACCAGCTGGAGATTCTGTCGTATCTGTTTGGAGTGGACCCGTGGTTTTATGCCAAGAACAGACACGAGGCCCCATCGCAGGCCGAGATTCCTAATATCATACGGCGGTACAAAGAGCTGACCACGACGAAGGAGTACGAGCAGTCATTCAAAAGCTGGCTAGAGGAACAAGCGAGAGAAAAGTGCCTCCAGCAAGAGATCACAGCAGACATAACAGCCATAGGCCTAAACCTGAAGGACGGTGATGGGGGCTGCGTCACTGCTTCAGCGAACCCAGCTCAGCAGGATCCTAGGGTTCAGGCCAGCATAGCACAACTCGTTCCGAACACCCCCATATGTGTGCGTATCAAAGCCCTTCTGGGCCTGCCCTCGGGCAATGAGCAGCACTTGCGAGGTGTAGTTCGCCGGGCCCAAATGCTCCCTAGGGGCCGAGCAATCAGCATATCAGTTAATAACAGGAAAGAGGAATTCGTGCTTTTGCCGGAAGAACTCGAGACTCTCGTTGCTCACGATGACCTACGACTCGTGCGGATGAGGTCGAGGCAGTGGTTTGCATACGAGGCCCAGGCCACTGGGGTCTCGGGCGCATCCGACGTGCAGTGGCCCAGCTCCACGCAAGACGACAACTGGAAGGCAGATGCCCAACCCTGACAAAATCGGAACGTCATGGACTTCTGGGGATAAACTGGTTCCTAGTTGACAGTGCACAGACGAGTAACGTCAGTCAAGAAGTTCGCTGAGGTTCCATACTTCCTAGGCTGGCTGGCTGCTAGCTAGCAGCAGTGAACGGCTCATAAGCGCTTGTTAATCCGATCGAGGTGGATACGGGCGCGCAAACTCTGTCTATTGCGTATACGATACTAAGTTTAGTCGATGCAGCAGCTCTTCGTATTCGCAGTATGCATATCTTATTGGCAAAGTAGGCAGCTGTCTGATCTGAGGCTGACTCATCAAACTGGGCAGCTGGCCTGCCCCATTCCCTCGGCAACCTGTTCCCTTCTGATTCGATTAGTTCAGCGTACAAAACAAAAAGACTTCGTGCGCTTGGCCCATTTGTGAAATGGCCACAAATGCAGTGCGTAATGAGTTAAGTAGATTGAGCCACTTCGTTGGGTGAGTAGCTAGCCAATGCGGGACGACGGAGCTCCCCAATGAAGCCCGAAGAACAAAAGTAGCCACATGCTGAAAGAGACACTGGGAAGTGGAAGCTGAGACAAGGTTGATAGCTAGCTGGCAATACTGCTGAATAACCCAGTTAGCCATTCATAGAGATGGATGGTAGAGGCACACCAGAGGCTCCATGTGTGTAAGAGCACTGAGACAGCAAGAAGTATGGCATCAGCAAGGTCTTCTGCAACAGCAACGAATGCGCAGAGAATGATGAACAACAACAACAAAAAGGCCGCGAAACGCTCGGCTCGAGGGGACGTGAGTATCGGGAAGAGCGCCACACGGGGCTCAGCTGGAACACCTGAATCTCTTCTACGCGACCTCATGGCGACCCCTCGCAGTTTTGTGGGGCTCAGAGCTACGAGTCGCATTCCAGATGTCGTCCAGGCAGACCACGAACCCTTTGGAGAAGCACGCCCACTTGCTGTCTCGGGTGCTGTTGCTGCTGCGGTCTTACCTGCTGCTGCTTCTGGTTCTGTATCACCAGTGGCATCCGTGCGGCCATCTAATAGAGCACCTTGCTCATCCTACAAACAAAACAGCAAATAATGGCGCTGCGTTTCGACGGCTCCCAACCTACCCAAGACGACGACCCGTCAGGTACCGGGAATATCTAGGGGCGCCAATGCTTTTGAGAATGCGCTTAGTCCATCAGCTTACAGGTCTTGCCGTTTGCTTCGAATCTTCTGAGGGGCTTTTCGGAGCGCCGGGAGTTGAAGCTACTGCTGTGGGTGGACACTGGGGAGCTGAAGCCCTGCGTCGCGCCGTAAGCACCCTCTTCCTCGTCCTAGAAAAAGACGTAGAAGCAGTGTCAGCGGCAGCTTGTGCTGCTGCTGCTGCTTCAGCTGAGGATTCGCCTTCCGCCGATGTTCCTTCCGCTGTTTTCGCCGTTGCTTCTGTTGTTTCCGCTGGTGTGGATGTTGAGGCATCTTCCGCCTTTGGTGATCCTGTTGCTTGTACTTCTCCTGCAGCCTGCGTTAGATTCGCTGACGCCTCTGCCGCTGCTGCTGTCTCCCTGACAGCATCACGTATCTGTACGCAGTCGGCTGGCTGGGCCCCTTTTGACTGCATTTCCTCCAGGGTAGAACAAATGGGACCGCGGATCCCAGCGGGCTTGATGGCTTTTGGTCGTGACCGCCTCCTAAGGCCTCCTGCACCACCCGGTGAGGCAGGTGCAGCAACTGAACAAGTTCCGTCAGCAGCGGCAGCTGCAGCCGTCTCAGCCACTGCAGATGCAGAGGCAGTTGCAGGCGTCTCGTCTACTGCAGCGGCTACAACCACAGTAGCAGCAGCTGGTACTCCATCGGAAGCAGAAGAAGGGGCCGTCGAAGCGAGGCCTCTGTCCTCCTGCAGCGAGCCCCTTATAGCTCGAGGTGTCCTGACGTTGGCACTGCCCGTAAGTGTTGGACATTCTTTGTCACTAGGAATGCATGCGGATGGTGCGGTGCCGTTCGTGTCTCTTTCTTCTGGGGGCAAGTCGGAGGACTCAGCCTCAGGGCTGTGTCTGTCGCCCCGGCTGCTGCTGCTACTGCCTCTGACGCTCATACTGCTAGACTCCTCCACTGGTTCAACCTGTTTGCAGATGCTCTCGCTGCCTGCGCTGCTATCGCGCATTTTTGGTTTTATCCCAGACACTGATTCGCAAGTTAGTCGGCTTTCCACAGCCTCGCAATTTCCCCTAGATGCCGTTGCTTCTGACGTTGCTGCTTCTGACGTTGTTGCTTCCGAAGGCTCACTAGCAGGGCGGGCAGGGCGTTCCAGCTGCTGTATTTGTGGCTCATTCTCTTCACCAGACCCTTCCCCAGCATGTCTTGCAACAACCGAAGCAGCTGGTGCTGCTAGACCTGCTTGTGTGTTTGGGGGAAGAGGAGCGTCAGCTTCGCTATGATCCGCCAACACCTCCGCCGCTGCATGATCGAGCTGCTTCGGTGACGACACAGTGGCAGCAGCGGCTGACTCTGGTCGCTGCCAGTTGCCACCGGGACCCCTTTGGGGTCTCCCCACCGCGGGAGCTCTTTTGCGGCTGCGTTGAAAGACAGCAGCTTCTGCAACTGGGCCTTCAATGTGCGACTGCTGCTGTCTTCCCTGTAGTTCTTGTTTGCGTCTGTCTAGACGCCCACCAGAAACGACGGGGGATGGCGCACGCTCAGAAGAATCAGGGGGGTCTACAAGCCCAAGGCTCGTGGCACTAGCCGCTGTTGAGTCGTATGCCAACTCTCCTACTACTGCTGCTGATGCCTTCTTTGTGACAACTGCTGCTGGTGGTGGTGCCAAAGTAAGCTTGCTTGCTGCAGCTCTAGTGTCATCTGCCCTGTCTGATGTTGTGCATGCTGCTGTTGTGCGTGCTGCTTCGGCGGCCGCAGATGCTTCAGAAGATTCACCTGAACTACACCAAGCGCTGCGGGACCACAGAGAAGCGATGGCTTCGGGCGTGACTGGTTCTGCGTCTGGTGCAGCTGCACTGTCTAGTGCAATAGGAGATGCCAGTCCTGTTTCAGGCGGGGACGAAGAGTAAGCGCTAAGGGAGGGGGACGATGCCCCCCGCATAAGCGGCATGCTACCCCTGGGACTTCCAAAGGCGTCCCTATCGTCTTGACTGGGGCTGCCGTCGCTAGATTGCACAAGAGACGTCCTTGACTGCCTCGGCCTGCAGGCTAGACTGCCCTTCCGCAACAGTGCTCCTGTTGCTACTGGCGCTGCTGCAGCTTCAGATTTACGTCCTCCGTCTCTGTCTAGAATGGACTCGTCTGAGTCGGTCTGCCGCTGCAGCAGCTGCGCCACGTCGCTATCTGGGGCCCTTCGCGCGAACTCCTCGAGCCACTGGTGGAGCTGCCGCTGCATCTCACGCGTTCGGGCGCCGCCAGCTCCAGCAACAGCACCAGAGACAGCCGCCAGTCCTGCTCCCCTGTGATGCTGCGCTCCTGCCGGCTTTGAATGCCCCTCCCGGAGGTGCATCGACCCTTGGGATACAAGGCCACCCGCCCAATCTCCAGCTGCTGCAGAGCTTCCATCGGCTGCATCTTCCCTGTTCTCGGATGCGCCAGTAGCTGCCGCTGCATCGGCTTGGTGCGCTTTGTTGAACAGCTCCCATGAAAAAGAAGCGTAGATAAAGGTAAGCGTAGGAATAAAGAAATTCAAAAACAAACCAGTGGTCAACCCAAGCACGGAAGCGGGGTGTGCAAACAGGGGCTGATACGCCAGCAACCAATACAGCATCCAAGGGACCGTGGAAGCGGTGGTGAACGCTGATTTCTTGTCCAAACAGATCGCCATATTCAGCAAGTCGTACCTTGAGAGGCGAATAACACGCGAGCAAACACAATCGTCGAGTGAAAAATGGACTTAAACAGTTGACAGTGCTGACTCTCCATCTGCCAATCATGTTATGTCGATTTTGTTCTGCGTAAATCTGTCTGTGTCTGCGTCTGTTAATCTATTTCTGCTTCTCTTCTCCCCTCCGCCTCCGCACCTGGAGCCGATCTGGGACAGCACAATGTTGGGCAGCAAAGCCGCAACATGGAAGAGACAAACAAAAGTAGCAGCAAACAACGGGAGATGGCCTCCTGAGGTTCCCAGCATCAACGAGGCCAACGCGTTGGAGGATTCCGCGGCGCCAACAAACGCGCTCGCGCAAAGAGAGCCAAATATGAAGAAAAAAGAGGCAGAAAACAGACTACTCAGCCAAACAGTGCCTGATATCTGACAAACAGAGGCACACGCACCCTTGCGCCTTCCCTGTTATCCCACACGCTAGTGCGTTCAGTGATCACGAGGTGCCACACAGCGGCCCTAGCAAAAATGCAGCTTTCCTTAGCTCGAGCATTAGAACTGACAAAGGAGCATGGACGCACACAGATTTATGAACACAGAAAACAAGGCGCAAACATGCGCTTACGCTGGAAGCGATAAAACAAAGGAACCGAGAGAAATACGAAAAATTCAGGGCCAGCGCTACAAAGATAGACAGCCTGCGCAGTGCACGATGCCTTAAGGTTTAACCGAGGTACACAACAAAAAACGAACTTGAAAAACGAACAGAATAAGCCAATTAAATTGACTGCGCCTCACTGGAACTTCGTCCCTGACTTCATTTGCCCAAGATGGGAGTGAAGAGGAAAACCCGAAAGCGTCCACCATACAAGGGATCGCCGTGCGAGCAGCAAAGCCGCCGAAAATCGAATGCAGAAATGGTAAAAGTGTACCTTTGCCTCCACCAGCTCCAGCTGCTGCTGCTGATGCGCTCGGTGTTGGTGCTGCAAGCGCAGCAGGGGCTGCTGTGGCTGCTGCTGCCGCTCCTGGAGGACTTCCATATATCATCGGTGCATTACTGTCAAGAGCTGCATTTGCGCTTGCTACTGCTGTTGTTAACGCTGCTGCTGCTGCTGGTGCCGGTGTGCCTGTCGCACTTGTCTGAGATGCCCAATCCCAGCCCGAGCCGGTGATGCGGAAAAGAGCCGCTAGGCACACGTTGAAGGAAGCAGCAACGACCGCGAAAAACGAAATAAACTGCAGGTTCATTGTGTCCTCAAGATCTGAAGCGGCCAGGCGGAGACCAGCTACTGCTGTGAGAAGATAGCCCAGTGAGACACCAACGTAGTTCAGGCAGGGAACGCAGCTTGCTCCTGCTGCTGCTACACTACCGATCTCTGCGCACGTTGATGTACATGTACCTGAGAAGATTTCCTCGAGCTGCTCGCGAGAAGTGACAAAGACAAACGGACTGTAGTTGGGTAGGATGTCCCACTCATTGAGCGAGTCTGCTGTGTACACTGCAGCGTCTGCCGCTGAGTCAAATAGGAAATGCTTGAACCTCCACAGCAACACCACGAATTCCCTAAGAGGCCACATGGACAAGGAAAACAGGTCGCCAAAGTTGCTGCTCAGCTGCTGGAGGTTCGCCAGCAGGGAATCCCCGCCGTATGGGACAACAGGCACGAACACAGTCCAGCCGAGCACTCTGAGAAGCAGTGCATCGACGCAGTAAGCCACTAGTAGCGCCGCAGAGGATGCTCCCAAAAAGGAATTTACATATAGGAGAAAGGCAATAGCCTGAGACAGGGACGAACGGTTCAAGCCCCTCACAAGCGAGCTAAGACGATAAGGAATCAGACGTAAGTCGCCAAGCAGTTCCCCCAAACCTCGCAAGAACGGAGGCGCTGTGGTGCTCCCCTGACGCTCCTTGATTTCAGCTGGATCGTCAAGTTCACCAGGGGGTGACTCCGTTGGGGCAAGGCCCATGGCTTTACACAGCGCACCGTCTAAGCGCTCAAGAGGCCCCATATGATGGGCATTCTGTGGTAACTGCTGCTGATCCTTGTCGTCTGAGGCCCGTGAATCTGACTGCTGCAGCGCTGCAGTAGATGCGGAGACTGAAAGGGGGGGCTGCAGCGTTAAGAAGTAACGCAAGATGGCGGAGTACTCGTAGCGCTCATTAAATCCTGAGTTTCCCTCTATCAAAGTCATGCTCTTCAGTAGCAACAAAGCGCAGGCAGATGAAAGAAAACAAAATAAATATATAGACAAAGATGCCGCCGCAGGGCCAGCCGTGCGCACCAAGGAAGGCATCGACATCAGACCTGAAGACACGCGCACACAAATAAGCACACACATAAACCAGCAAAGGAGAGAAGAGAGCAACACCTAGGAAGAAAAATGCAAGCAAACCTAAAGGAACATAGTTCTACCGGGAAAGAAAAACCTGCAGACGCTCTTGAAGTAGAAGAAGAAAGCTAAGGACAAGGCAAACAGGAAAAACGGCAAGAGGAAGACGAACTGGGAGGCAAATTAACAGCAAGTAAGAGGGAAACAAGACACGAGAGAAAAAACCGAAAGATGCACGAAAAGAGATAGCCGCACGACGGAAGCAGCGGACCAGCTAGACGCAAAGGCCAGGCACAATACAGGACTCTTCGTGCAGAGCTGCACAACACCTGGGCTAGCTAGATGCCGCCGCTCGCGCCTTGGCCCTCATAAAGAGAGCCAGAAGTACAACAGCAGCACGAAAGCTGCTATTTGAACTCTGCCGTGTTCCTTTCCCACTGACCCGAGGCAATGATGTGATTGCAAATGAAAACAAAAGAGGCGAAGACTCCAATAGTCTTCTTGTACTTCCACAGCACCGTTTTGTGCCTTCTCCTTTTTCTCTCAAACACTGGGGGCCCTCCTCGGTGCATCCCACTAATACGCTTAATAGAAAATAGCGATGCGGCACCCCGCAGAGAGGAGCTGGGTCCCCCAGGGCCTCCCCCATCATCCTGGACGGGCATTTGTCCACGTGTGTTGGTGGAGAAAGCGCCAAAAAGCCAACTCATTATTCCGGAGCGACCCCGGCGATGGAGTGGCCCTGATTTTGGCGCTGCACGGTGACTTGGGGTCTCGGCCCCTGAGGACTCTGGGGCCCCAGCAGCCCCTGAGGATCCCCCTCCTTCAGCTTCAACCTCATCACTGAAACGGATACTGCGACGGGTTGCGCGGGGGCCCCTCTCCGGACTCAAAGAGGAGCGCTTGCTCCCCTGGGGTGCCTCGGTGGCTGCATTAGAGGCCATTGGACAGTAACAAAAGGCAGATTAGCAGGGAGCTTCAGAAGCCGCTGTCAGACCAGGAAGTATCTCAGAGGCTTCTGCAGCGTGGCTAGCGGAGAGGGATGTTTCCCTTCCTTCCGCGGATGATATCGATGTGCTGCGGCTGCGGCGCCAGTGTACCGGCAAGCCGGCCCAAGAGGGAGCCTGTAGACTCAACAGAGAGGCTAGCGAAGCCTTGCGTTGATGCAGAGCGTCACATATGTTGAAGTTTTGCTGAAAGGCCAGTGAACAGTGGAGAACCCAAGTACGCTGGGGCGGCCTCACTTCAGCCCGCAAGGAACTGCTAACTGCGCCTTTAATTTACTACATTCAAAGCGTTTTGCTCCCGTGGCACCCACTGAAGGCTAGACTGGGAATAGTGGGGCCCCACGGCGAAAGCTTAAGCCGGGGGCCCACCGTGTAGGTGTTGGAGCTGTGTGCGTGTTTCGGCCCCACAGGTTCCACACTGGCAAAGCCTAACGCTTAACATTTATGCTTGTCTATGAGATACAAACCGTGTAAATTTACCGCTTTTTGTTCTCTGGCCAAAGACACAGGGTTATTAAGCCCGAGGCTTAGCACTAGAGGACAGCCAACCCCTTCCGCGCCCGCGCGGCTTTCGTGAGAACGAACCAAAGTTTTTGTCCTTCGAGGCGTATTATTCTTAATTAAGAAAAAAAGAAAGTCAGTCAGATGGGCTTTTGCGGTGCTTTTCATCCATTGTTCTAACTGGCAGACTAGCTAGCTAGGTAGCTTAGTGCAAAGGAGTCCTTCCTGGAGGTGTCAGCCAAAGAACAGATTCCGAAGGAAATTGTCTTACTGCTGCTGCCTATGCAGCTAGCCTGTAAGCATGCGTGCCAATCAGCTCGCGTGCTAGGTCGGAATACTCACGGAAGCTGCAGGATAGCCATTGAACCCGCCCACCAGTTCCTGTGTTGCTTTGCGTGTACTTATGCCGAGGCCAGCGTGAATGCCGCACATTGCCCAGTTTCTCATTAATATTCTGCAGGCTTCTGTTGCACATGACTCTTAGGAGCGTAGCTAGGTGGGTTGCGTGAGGAGTGTACAGGTTTTCCAAAACCAGCTAATGCGAACTGACAAAGGGAACCAAAGAGGCAAATAAGTAGCTGCAAGGGTCTCGAGATATACATACAGCCGCTTTCCTTCACTCCGCGAGTTTTAGTTTCTTAATATTGAACTACGGAGGAGTGTCAAAATAGTGTCAAATAGTGTTTCGCTGAGACAGTTACAGGTGGTGTCGCTGTCCTCCGCGCATTTGCTGCAGTGCAGAAAACTGAAAATTTGCGGCGCCCTGTACGTTCCGTAGCAACGGACCAGAACTACATTTCACTGAAAGTAGAAAGTGATAACCTTAGAGCTCGACGGTGCCCACGAGGGCTCCCGGATGTAATATTGTTGAGCGCGCCCGTTGACTCGCAACAGGCACAACTCGGGCCAAACTATCTACAATGCCTCTCAAGCGCATGCCCTGGGCAATGACCCTAAAATACTTCTCTTTTGAGGGTTATTGGGTGGCTGCCAAGTCCCTTGAGGCCGAATGCGTGGCCCCCTGAACTTCGTCTTTTCATGCCTGGAGGGGCTCCCCAAGGGTCTCGTGCCCCAGAGTCCGCAGGCAAAGTTCCTTCTACAGCTGCCGCCTTTGCGTCACGGTAAGACTGGGCCAAGAGGGCCCATCGGCTGCTGGGACCGTCGGGTGTCAGGGGAGGACGCAGTGCAGCAAAGAAAGTACGGAGGCTGCAGAAGAACCATAACAGCACAGGCTTAAAAACTTAACGAAAGCACAGATGATTCGTAAGGTATTTACAACAGTCACGACAAAAAAGGGAAACAGAAAACTTTCATGAGCAGCTTAGACACAGAAAAGATACCCAAGAAGCCCAAGCTGCAAACGGAATGGGTGCTGTGAAGGGGTTCGGTTACATGCCACGCTGAAAACCATTGCAGCAAGATACAATGAGCGAATAGGGATGTGAGGAAGCGAAGAAGGGAGACACTACAAAAGAGAGAGAAGGCGGGAGGGCTGAGACGTGAAGACCCACTTCAAATTATTCAGGGCGCTGGCATTCATTGTCGCTATTACCGGCTGCGCGGAAATCGCACCAAATAACGCAGCCATGGGGACAATCATCCCCACAAGAGCACATGTATTATGAGACGTTAAAAGAAGACATCAAGCGTTCGCGTCTCCGAGGCGCAAAGGAGAGTTTATACGGGAGAAAGCAACAGCAGGGACAAAAGCCGCGAGAAGGCTCCATAACAGCCAGAATTATTCATACATACACAACAAGAAGCACATCCGCAATTGAAGGTACACTGAAGGACGAAGTCCTCGTACTGTTTGGGGATAAACTCTCATTGCCTGAGGGAGCCCGCTGCTTGAGTGCCATTCCGCTGCTATTTTGCGGTGTATGTGCAAGGTAGCTCGTACGTAATGTAACTGTGCGCTCTCATGTGCGTCTGTGTGTACCTGCATAAGACTTTTTCTTTCTTCTTCCGCATTAATTGAAACAACGCCCTTTTTAATGCTGCTCAAGTATCTCAAAGCCGCCACCACCAAGGGGAACTTCAGCTCCAGTCCCCTCTTGACTCCAACCACAGTGTCTTTTAGTCGCCGCTGAGTTGCACTTGCGGCTACCAAAGAGCCAGAAACGCGAGAAGGGACCCCTTGAGGACCTCCAGTAGAGGCCCCTAAAGGAAGAGGAATGGCCGCGTGGCAGACGTCTAGTGCTATGCGAAGAAGTTGACCGTTGTTACTGGTGGTGCTGCCCATGCTGCCCACGTTCCTGTTGCTGCTGCTGCTGTTGCTGCTGCCGCTATTCTGAGATAGCAAGAAGCGCAGATGCTGCAGCTGCAGATATAGCGCGTCGGGAGACACACAGTCTACGATACGGCCACCTTCACAGAGAGGACAACGTAGTGAGGCCCCTGGGGAGAGGGGCCCCGGGGGTAGGAATTCAAACTTGTGTTTGCACTCTGTGCACCTGCACAGACATCACACCAGACCGCATGCATTTGTCCCTCGATTCCAGCTACGCGCTCGCTCTACGTATCAGGGATGACAAAAGAATCAACGCCTTGTCTGTTTCGTATGTGCCAGCACCACCAGGCTCAAGTCGCAACGGGTCAGGGATTTCGAATTCATATTCAGCGGCGCACATGGATAGGATAGCAAACAGCACCTAAATAAAAGCGAAGAGCCCCCAGTGTAAAGTTTGACTGCCGTCTTACCGTGTGACGTGGATATGAAAACTGTGTCGGATGAAGGCGAGGTAAAGCCGCAGGGTGTCCCTCAGCGCCGAGGGTGACAGCCAGCCACCGCAGCTGCTGCACTTGGACGTCTGAAGTCCCATGAGAAAACATTAACAGCAAACCTAGAGGCGCCGCTAGGAAACAAACAAATGAGTGAGCCGAGGCTCGGGAAAACGAACACAGACGGAAGCAGCAGCATCGACACCAAACAGTGGGAAAGCGGAAAGGCGGGGTTGCAGTGTGTGGACACCGGTACGTACCATGAGGCCCTGTGCAGCTGTAGTCCATTCGCCGCATAGACCACATGGGATCTGTGCGGGTATGTGGCACTGCACAAGCGCGTAGTAAGCGTAAGGCGCAGCAAACACAGCTTTGAACAGCAGCGATAGCACTAATGGCGGTCGCTGTGAGAGCAGAAATAGGGCAGGGCAAAGCATTGGCAGTCGCAGGCCGTCGAGCAAAACGCCCCACAGTCAGTGACCCTCAAAAGGCTCCCTCACCCCCATTTTCCCTATGGAGTCTTTCAAGTCCTTCAAACTCCTGCGCGTACCTGCTTGAATGCTTCATCTGACTTCTTGATGAGGGAGAGAATTCTGTCTTCTCCTTTTTGCCTTTCTGTCTCCCCGTTGGGATCGTCTTCTGCGTCGTCTCCCAAATCCTTCTCTGCGAACTTATCCGGATTGAGGCCGAGACACTCTGCTATGCGCGCAGCAGTAGTGCCCTGTACGTGTGCGCAAAGTCTTTGAACGGGGGGGAACAGCTGATGCTGCAGGTAGTACGACACATCAGGCTTAAGGCCCAGCGCCTGCACTTCCGTGGGGTGGAATGCACGCTCTGCTGGACTCCGGAAACGCTGCTGCTGCTGCTGCTGCTGCTGTTGCTGCTGCTGCTGTTGTGGCTGTGGCTGCTGCTGCGGCTGCTGCTGTGGAGGACTTGTAGGGCTCTGCCCCTGCCTGGCCTCTGCTTGGCGTATGCTTTCTTCGTCGCAAATAATGTAGGGGATTTCGTTGCCTGCCCTCACAGGTCTGCCCGCTGCTAACATGCGCAGCGCCACTAAGACATGGGGCTGCGAGCATGAACCGCTCCCCTGGGCATACAGCTGAGGCGACTTTGTGAGGGCTCGCGTTATGACAAAAAGATCAAGAGGGACGCGGCCATTGACTATGGCATCTCGCATAGCGCAGAGACGCTCGTGTAGCAAAGCAACTACAGTGTCCACAGTGTCTTCTTCTACTGCTCCTCCATCCTGCTGGTGGTGCTGCTGCTGCTGCTGTTGTTGGGGAGTCAGGTTTACGCCGAATATAATCTTGAGGAGCTGTTCACCTGCTTGCCTGGTGAGAAGCGCCCAGTCTCTCCTGACGAAGTCCAGACCCTTTTGCTCAATCTTATATTCTTTCTTTTCGTAGTTCTGTACAATGCAGCACGCATATTTTTTCTTTCTTAACAACAACAGACGCCGAAAGACAGCTTCCAAGTCTATTTCTAGCTTCTTGTATTGTCGGTTAATCTCCGCTTTTATGCGTTGGCCCAATCGGAATGCCTCTCCAAAGGCTTCCCCACGACCGTCATCACGCAGCCCTGTGTCCACCTGTACGAACAACTCAGGCAAGCAGCAACAGCAGCACGATCACGGAAGACCACACCGCAGCATGAATTCGTAAATAGAAAGCTTGAAAAACGTTACGGCTGGCAGACGCTGTAGATAACCCTTGCGACCTAGGAAATGGCATGTGTGTTTTTGCACGTGTGCGTATAGTGAAGAGATGCACACAAGTGTACAAATACAATACGTTTGTATCTGACAAAAACATGCACGCTGCACAACGCGAAAGTCGGTGCCAGTGGAGGCCTGCTACAGCCACAGTAATGGCGAAAATTCACAGAGTGTCTAGGCGCCCCTGAAGCGCTGCAGCTGTTCGGTGTTTGTACCATGATGGAGTCTGTGTCTCCGTATAAGACTGATAGCCTCATCTGCTGCTCCACCTTGTCCTTTGCAGCCATCAGCAAGGCCCTCCCTTGCTGAGTGATGAAAGCTGCGAGAGGCTTCGCGTAAAAGCGGCTTCCCGAAAACCCTAGACAGCCATAGATACTGTTGGCTGTGAGTTTGAGGGCAAGCTGCTTTGCATGTAGCGAGGCTTTACGCGCAGGGTCCCGTTCCCTCTCCGCTGCCATCTTCACCTGACGTCGCTTATGCACCAGCTGTTGCAGCACCCGAGGCAGTAGTCCCGGATTAGAGTCAATCCCCAGCACTGACAGCTCCCCCCCGTCGCTGCTTCTGTCCTCCCCCAAAGCCATCTGTGGCCGCCGGACAGTAGAAAAGCAAATATTAAACTCTTGAATTATAGAAGGGTATAGGGAATTGAAATCCAGCAACAACACAAATGTGTCGTACAGGCCTACACGGGGCTCGAGCACCAACCCTCCGGCGTAAGATGGTGCACGGCTGCCACGGGTTTCCCCAGCTCCGCCAGCAGCCGCAGCAGCAGTAACCGGGCCATCCCCTGCCTCTCCCTCGCTTATATCATCCTCACCACCACCTCCAGCTGCAGCAGCAGCAGGTGAAGGTGCCTTACTCCTCTGCCGAGCTCCCAGTGGGTCTGGGTACACAAATTTTTCCGCGTGAAATGCATGCATGAGGAGGAATGAGTTCCTCTCAGCCCTCGCATTCTGCAAGGAGCGGGCCCATAGGTTGCCCCCTATAAGAGTGAGCTCTCGGGTTATGGGCAGGCAGTTGAGGGTCTGCGCCAACACCAAAGACATGTAAGCTTCAAGGCAGCAAAGGTTTGAGGCGTACAACAAGCGCGACGGGTCGGCAGCCCAAAAAAAGCTCAGTAGGTCCTCACATGGAAATGGTTGCATGCGCTGCAGCTCAGAAGCAACGCGCCGGTGAAATGCGGTCATCTTTCCGTTGTTTTTGCCACCTCCCACTGCCGCCTCCGCATGGGAAAAGGCTTCCCTCAGCAGCGGCAGCAGGTTGTAGTTTGTCTTGTGACCCAGCAGCTCGCGTGCCTGCAGGTAAGTGTCGCAGACAAGTCTGCCCACGGAAAGGACGCGTCCCCCCCAAATGCACTGCTGCTGTTGCTGCTGCTGCCTGGGATTGCTGCAGGGAGCCTTTTGTGCCTTGGGTCTCTTGAGCCGCGAAAGCTTGTGCCACAGGGGAAGTCCGTGGAAATTGCAGCGGCGAGCGATCAACTCCAGGTCCGCGCCATACACATTGTGACCTACAATGAAGTCAGGGTCCTGAGCATAGATGCGGTTTATGAGGTTTGTCAAAAGCACCTTTTCCGTATCGAAAACCTGCACAGCGCTGCGCGCCGCCTTTTCCTCGAACGCGGTTGGCAGGCCGCCGGTCATAGCTCGGGCCGACACGTTGGGGGCTCCCCCAACAATAGGGGCCCCTGGAGACCGGAGTGCTCCTCCTGCGGTGCCGCTTCTTACGCGGCGCACACCGCAGAAGACATTTTCTTTTGATAGCACCGGGTGCGTCTGGGGGTCCTCTATATCTATGTGCCTTTGCACGCAAAATGCAGCCATGCAGACCGTCCGGTCCTCCATGGGGTTATTGATGACGGATATTGACTTAGCAACAAGGGACAAGAGAGTGAGGGGAGGAGCGGGAGGCTCCTTGCCGTCTTCCGCGGGAGGGTCACGAGAGTCCTCACCCCCTGCTGCCTTTCGAGGGGCTCCCCATACTCGTATGGGCTTGTGGCCCTCCACAAGGACTTCGTGGCGACACCAAGACACCTTTTCTGCGGGGGATGCGGGGAGACTAAACTCTGTGATTTTGATCCAGCAGGGCCCTTTGATTCTGCGCTTCACCAGCAGCACCTCGGAGAGAGGGGCTCCAGAGCCAAAGACGCGGGAGTAGGTGGTGCCCTCGAGGTCCTCCATCTGCAGCGGAGGCGCGCTGCCGGGACAGAATGCCTTAATCACTTGAAGATCTCTACCGCGGGGTACTCCAGGCGCGTCAAATGCATAGTGTCTTTTTGTACTTTTGCATTTCCACAAATGCCATTTGTACTTCTGCTTCAGACGCAGACCGTCCACTCGCAAAAACTCCTTGGCATTGGACTCGATTGCACGTAAACGCGCAGACAGGAGGGCCTCCCGAGCTTCTTCAGGGCTGGGCTTGGGGCGCCCGGCGGAGTCCACGGAGACCCCTTCTTCCTTTTCAATTTCGTCTGGCCCCACGTCCAGAGTTACTTGCTTGCGCAGAAAGAAGAATAGCGGACGCATCATCCCGCGCACGACAACGCAGCAGCTTTGCGGAGGCGGCAAGCCAGCACCCTGTTTTTGCTGCTGCTGCTGTGTTGCTAAGGCCCAGACCTTACCGAAGAGGTAGACAGTGCCTGTGGAGGCGTCGTCCCATGCGTCAAGAAGATAAAATGGCAGAGTCCCATCCGGGCAGACAGGGAGACCATCTGAGGCTCCCATAGCTTCATCTGCCACTATGGGCCCCCGGGGGATCTTTTGGTCCGTCAGCTGCTCCTCGCCAGTTCCATCATGGCCTGCAAACAAGTCCACGGGTACAAGTTTCCGCTGGAGGCCGAAGTGCTCTTTGTGGCTCTCGAATACTTCAGGGCCCCCTTTGTCCGCTGGCCCCTGCGCCTCTGGTAGTTCTTCTTGGGACGCTTCACCCGTCACAGGGTCATCAGCAGCCACCGGCATTTCATTTGAGCCAGTTGCCACCTCCTCGTCACCTGCTGCTTCTGTTGCTGCTGCAGATGCTGCAGCAGCTCCTGCTTGCTGTGGTGAGTTGAGCTTGGGGTCTCCTCTCTGGGGAATGGCGCTGGGACCCAGGGCTCCAGGGACGCGAGCTGGCAGAAAGTCCCCAAGACCAAAGAGCCCAAATGCGTTCGCTGCTTCAAGAGACTTGCTGCTGCTGCTGCCGCTGCTGCGGCTGCTGCTGCTGCTACCGCTGCTACTGCTTGTGCTGCTGCTGTTTCCGCTGAGGCTGCTGCTGCTCTTGTTACTTTTTGCGGGGACGAGGCCTCCTTCTTCCTCGTCGTCTTCATCAAGATTAAGGGAGGCCTCGATAGAAGTTAAGGCCTGCAGCTGCTTCGCCGAGTGGGCTGTCTGTTGGGGGGCTCGATCTCCTGTTTTCTCCGTGGCCATGCTGCTGAAGTGCTGCAGTAGAGAGCGCATACCCTGAGCCCTGAGCTCTGCTGCAGTTGAGGGCGCACCCCTCCTGGACTTCTTCTCACGGCCCGCAGGGAGGGTCCCCTGTGGGCTTCTTTCTTCACCCTCTCCGTGGGTCGCCCGCCGTTTGCCCGCACGCTTGGGCGCGGACTCCCCGTCTGCACTGCTGTCGGAGAGCCACCACTCCTCGCCATCGTCGCTGTAGCCCTCACCTGCGGAAAGGCGCAGGGAGTCATATTGGGTGGCGCCTGTCTTAGGCAGCGACCAGCAGCAGCACCACCACCAACAGGAATAGTAGCAGGAGGAAAAGGCGAAGATGTGACGCATGTGCAAACGCTGGAAGCCACTGTTGGCAAGTATAGGAAAATACAGGCAGCCAGTTCTAGAGAAAAGGCTCTAAGTGGAGTGGAAGGGGAAACGCAGGAGACACACAGAAGAGGAGACACAGAACGATCGATAAAGTGGCAGCAAGAGAGGCAAAGGCCAGGGAGAGAGATGCGCGCATCAATAGGTATTAGGTAAATGAAATGACAGCTAGATAGCGGAAAGTATATAGCAGAAAAACAGAAATAGACAGATGGCATAGCTGTCGTCTCACTGAAGTCCCCCTCTATCCAGTTTTCTGCCCTTCTTTGCTGCTTGAGCTCTGCGTATTCTTGGGCAGAGACGGTGGCAAATATTTCCGCGTTCTCGTCTCGAACCTGAGACGCGCAGAGCCAGCAAAAGGCGGAGATAGCCGGAAAGGAGCAATAGTAGAGAAAATATGGTGCAAAGGGGGGAGCTAATAGGCGCAGAGAGACCAAAAGGGAAACAAACATAGATAGAGAAACGCAAATTTAGACGGGAATCACTATTCGTCGTCGCCTTCGTGATTGAGGAAGCATCACTAATCAGGGATTTACGGCAGCGAAAAGTGGAGCCACAAAATGGCGTTAAAGACGGCAGCAGCGTGATTAAGTGGCAGCTGATGCAGCAGATTTTTAGTGCCCTGCCCCTCACCTCATACTGCTCTGTGGCCTTTGCCTCTCCTCGGCGCTGTTTCCTAATTTTCTCAAGGGCGGACAAGGCCCCACTTTTCGACGAAGATGCCATCGTTGGCTAGCTGCTGCGCACTGCAGCGACAGCAGTAGCAGCTGCAGCCTTTGCAGCAGCCGTTGCCACTGCCGCCCCCAGTAGTTGATGTGCCTTGTCTTCGTTTTTGAGGGCCCCTGGGACTTGGAAGGCCCAGGAGCCACCGGAGAGCTACCCAGGCAGTACGGGTGTGTTTTAAGGCTGGATTTCCCTCGGGTTGATAGAAGGGAACAGAAAGGAGACGGCTGGCTGGCGAAAGAGGGCTTGCCAAAAATTTGTTTTCGGGGCCTGTCCAGTAGGGCTCCCAGTTTGGGTCTGGAAAGACGAAAAAAGGTGGCAGTGCCAACTCACGCAATTCATACACGTCTTTTCCGTCGTGGGTTTTAGCTTAAAACCCCGAAAACTGGCCTATTAATGTGATGAAGAACCTCTAGCTTGGGGCTTGTGGTTCTTTGGTGGGGTGGCTAACAGTGGGGTTGTGTTCTCAAGCCTGCATGGCTAATTTTGCCATGTCTCTGCAGCAAAATGTATATGCAGCAGTGTACGACAAAAATTGAAAATAATGCAAGTGAATTAATAAAGGGGAGTGTGAGGGCTTCGTAGAGTTCTCATAGACCCATATTTTGTATGTTGGTGGCTTTCTGGTTAACATTTTACTGCAGCGGTTGCAGTTTGATAGTGCTGTGTGCAGGCGCGCAAGCATGTCCATAATTAGGAACTCGAACACCTCTACGTGAAGTTGTTGAGAAGAGTAAGAATCTACTATGTAAGCGGTAAACTGTCGGCTGCTGCTGAGAAAGAGGATGGCGCCAACACAATACATTGAAACCCTCAATTAAAAGTAAAGAAACATTTTAAATGTGTAACGAGCCGAATGCTTTCTTCGGAGGATATAAGCGAACATTTATTTATGTCTACCGGGTAGCAAGAGGCCAGAACTTGACATGGTGCAGGGGGCAGTCGCCAAAGCCGCTGCATTCAGCCGTATAGGACTGGATGCAGCTGGCTCTGTAAATGGAATCTACTGGGATATTGCCACTTTAGGTAACCTGTGTGTGTATCCCACACAGTAATTCAATAAATAACTGAGGCCTTCCTGAATATGTCAGCGCCTGGTCGGAGTTACTTAGTGAAGCCCATGGGGTCACAGACCTTAGCTCTTATGCCTGCAATAAACTTCACCTCAAGAGCCTACAAAGTGCTTGTGCAGCATGAGGGACAAATGCGCGCACAGACAGAGTGAGCTAGGCACGGTCTGCGACTCCTGGCCGCATAGCGTGAGCGAAGTGTCTGTTTTCTAAAGGGCTGCTGCCAGCCCCAAACCCGGGCCTTAAAGGAGTACAAGAGAGGCAAGAGACACTTTAAAAGCTGCTATTATCCCAAGCTTTTGCTCTCTACACCTTGGAAGTGTCCGGACTCTCCTAGTTCAGGTCCGTGGAGAAGTCTAGTGTCTCACTGTAGTGTGCTGCCCAAGAACCACTGACTAAAGAGTCCTCCTTGATTTTAAAACCAGTACAAGTTGTTTGTTCTTGGGTTTTCACTGAGTTAGACACAATGAATAACCAATGAGCTTTTTTTCTCCAGATACCATGTTAAGGTTGTACACACTTGCTGGAGTTTCTAGGCTACTAGTGTCTTCTTCCCTAATTCCTACAGAAACGCTCCCACTATTTTCTAGCATGATGCTTTTTAATTGGTGAACGCACACGGCGTCTGAAAGAGACTGCACTTGTCAAAGTGACAGAATATTTGTCAGGGATCATCTTTTGTTCTTTGAGTTTCAACCTAGATTGTAAAAAAGTACTGTGAAGGCAGCATTTTGTGAAATTAAAGCTGTAGCCATCGTTCTGACCCCAGTTAGGCACGACAATAGCTAGCCACGGCTGAAGCTACACATCTTCAGCAGAGATGTACTAGCCTCTGGGGGAGCAACGATGCCTACAGCTCGAGAAACTGCGTACATTCACTATGAAGATTCGAAATTTGTCCTGTACACTGCCGTTACGGATCTATGTTTTCCTAGGGCATGTAATCATCTGCCGCCTTCCAAGATTGGCTCTTTACTTTTCTCGACTTTGCGTATGATAATGGCGACGTGTCCATATGTTTACTTGGACGAGCATCCTTCTCATCATATTTCGCTGATTTTTTACTGGCTGGTGTTCTCGCGCTGTGGGCACAAGCCATCAACGTGTGCAGGCCTTACGCTCTTCCTCTAAAATGGAAACCGTAAGCTCTCAGCCCTAGTTCCTCAGCGGACGATTTGTATTGCCCAGCCTGCGGTACTAACTGTGGTGCTTCTTTCGTGATACCGCCTCTTTGAGGAAGAGTCTGAACACCTAACGAGGATCTTATCGCTAATTCGCTCTAAGCTTGGAGCTGGAGACCTACAGGCATGTTGCCTACGCGTTTGTCTGATGTGACTTAGAAATGCGGAATGACGGTTATTATAGGGCAATTTAGTGGAAAGAGGGAAAATTGGTGGTGTCTCTGCATGCCAATTCAGGTCAGTCTGCTTTTCTTATGCTTTTATTTCCGCTTTGCATGTGCAGTTGTACCAAAGAGACGAGACACAAACCCGAAAACACATAACGCCCACCACTCTGCACGCAGTAGTCACACTGCTTTCTATCCTTAAGGCTCGCGTTCCCTACTTATCGGTATTAGCTAGGCGGTAAATGGGGTGGCTAGCCTGGGTGAGTTGGCCAGCCTGCCTGAGGATGAGGCATGGCTAGCCAGCGAATGTGTTCTGGCTCACCAGGGTGGCCAGTACGGCTAGCTGGGATGGAGAATATAGCTAGTCAACGCGTGGGCCGTAACAAGCATCCCACAGGTATGTCTAGCCATAGTGGGATCTGTGGCTAGCCGCGGGAGTCCGTGTGGCTGCGTCGCTAGCCACTGGAGCGGCTAGCAGGGCTGCTGCTGGTTGCAGCCCCGGTTATTGTCGTTCCTCCTGAGACACTTGAGCGGGGGATAAATGAAGAAAGAATTCTACATATAAAAGTGGCATAAAAGGTCCACGTTGAGGGCGCGGGGGACAGCAGGGCCGTAATACTAATAAGAAAACTGAACCTCTTGTATGCAGCAGCGCCGCATGAGTCAAATGACGCTGCGCAAATAGCCGTCTCCTCCTCAGCTTCTTGTTTCCTTCCTTCTTGTCTTTGCCTCCTAGCCACTGTGTGTGTCTCCTGCCTCTTCGCCGGTTTCTTCGTCATCTCCGTTAAGTACATGTGTGGACACATGTATCTGAATGTATTTACATATACATATTAATATGTACTGTATATATATACCCGTTATTATGTACATATGTATATGTACATACGTGCACTAGTCGCTGCTTTCCCTTCTTTTATCATGCCCCACAGAGTCCAGTCGCGTGGCAGCAGTTACTGCCGCTCCACGTGGCAGACGCTAAAGGGAGAGTGCAGAGAGAGCAAAAACATTGAATTAAAAAGACAGGCAGAGATGCGACGAAAAACCGTCAGCTTAACGGCATCACACAGGGCGATTGGCCGCTTCTAGCCGCAACAGTAGAAGCAGCAATAGCAGCAGCGGCAGCGCCCAGCTCCTCCCATACTGCAAAGCCGCAGCAGGTGTGTGTTGTCCTTAAAAAAACACCTAACAAGGATTCCCATTTGGTTGTCTCCTTGTTTAATTCCCGTCTTCATCCTTTGAAACTTCCATGCGGCTCCTCCCCTCCAGTTCGAAGCCCATATGCACTAAGCTCAAAAACTTGGCCGCAGGAAGAAAAAGTGAAATAATAAGCATTCGCTGTGTGCATGCATGCTCCCGCTGCTCTCATGCACGCAGCAGCAACTACCTTGTTCACCAGGACCTGTGAGACACCGAATATGCCCTGAGCCGCGCTCTGGCCTTTCTTCGCTCCTTCCTAAAGCCCTTGCTGCGCTCCCTCCTGTATGAAGACAGAGAGACACAGGAGGAAAAAGAAAAAAGCAGGACCCGACGGAAGAGGACGAGACAGCGCATGTATTAAGCCGCTCAGGCGGTTTGTTCTGAAAGAGCGTCTGTTGGTCTCAGATGAGGCTGAGGTCTCGCCATCCAGTTGTCGCTCGTGTGGGCCCTGGGGCTCCGTGCCTGATGATATGTGTCTATTTCTTGTTCCTTCTTTTCCCTAAACTCTATTGCCTTCCCGCGAGCAGCCTGGTGGGTCCCGAAGTCTGCAGTCCACAGCACATTGAGCAACCAAAACAACTTTTGTCAGCACACCTGGCTACCTTGCTATTCAGCTATCCAAACTTCGCCTGGTATCAACCAGAGAAAAGTGAGCTTCAAAAGGCGTTCACTTATCTAGGAGATCCCTGGTATGCACCGAATGTGGCAAAAAACGAAGACAAAGCAACAGAAGGCAGAGGCAAAGATGCAGTGATTTTTGACACTGGACACTTTCCAGACCCAAGCGAACAGAACCGCGGGCATAGCTGCAGGTACATAAACTACTTCAAGGAAGCAGCACAATAGCAGGCAAGCAAGAACGGAGAGGCAGCAAAACATCGGCTGGCACTGTCACAGACATACTGACCATGTACTGAGAAGCCCTTAGTGTGAATTCTTCCATTCTCCTTCCAGTTTGCTCTCCACAGTCTCCTTCTCTTGTCATAGTAAACGCCTTTGCGCGCCACGAAAGACAAACGCAAACCCCCGTCCTCCACCACAATGTGGTTGGCCTTGCGGGCTGCTTTCAAGAGGCTGCCCTCGCTACTGCCTGTAGCACTAGACCGAGCAGAAGCAGGAGGTAAACGGGACGGGACCCCCAGGCGAATACGATGCAAGGGCGGTGGTTCGCCGCCAGCAGCAGTCACGGCAAGGGAGCCGTTTTTGTGCAGTACCTGACCAAATGCACCACACAGCAAAGCTCAACTTCCTGTGTCTGTGTTGATCTTCATCTCCCACGGCAAAATGCACTTTGCTGCATTGACTCTCCGCCTCAGCCACCAAATCCAACACAGAAAACGAATGAGCAGTGAACTAATCAGGACAGCAGTGGGACTAAACGTATTCCTCGCCACACCTCGAAACTTAAGGCAACACGCACAATAGTCCGTTTCCAGCACCACAACAAAAAGCCGTCGAAGGGTCTCCAGGAGATCCCTGCAGCAAAATCTGTATCTGCTGACCTGTGTAAGCTTGGAGGGGTGGCCCCTAGTTCTAGGGGTTTGCTGTTCCTCCGCGGAAATACTATTGAGGGCATTCTGCTCAGTGAGCTCCTTAGCCTCTGAGTCACCCAGCTCATCCTTTGTCGAGCCTATGGGTCTCCACCACTCGTTGGGCTCGGGCGCGCGTCGTTTCTTATCCCGTGCCAGGGACCCTGTTTCGTGCTCCCACGGTCCAGCTGAGGCACGGGCAGAGGACTGCTGCGCCTGCTGCTGTTGCTGCTGGGGCTCACGCTGCTGCTGTTCGTGCTGCTGATCCTGCTGCTGGCATGAAACTTGCACTAGGTACTGCGGATGCTCCACCTTGTGCTGCTTTGCAGGTTCATCCCTGTCCCCATTGCCAGGTCTCTCATGCCCCTCAGTACGGGAACCCTGGACAGAAACGGAATCACCTGAAAGGCGGCCACCGCAAAAGAACTTGCTGCTGCTATGAGCGTCTGCTGAAGGTGATATTATTGAGGGAGCCTCGGTCGGCTGCTGCTGCTGCTGCTGCTGCTGCTGCTGCTGCAACTGTTGTTGCTGCAACTGCTGCTGCTGCAGCTGTTGCTGCTGCAACTGTTGTTGTTGCAACTGTTGTTGCTGCAACTGTTGCTGCTGCAGCTGTTGCTGCTGCAAGTGCTGCTGCTGCAGCTGCTGCTGCTGTAACTGTTGCTGCTGCAACTGTTGCTGCTGTAACTGCTGCTGCTGCAACTGTTGCTGCTGCATTTGCTGCTGAAGCAGCCGCTGCTGCAGCTGGTGTTGTTGTAGATGCAGCTCATGCAGCAGCAACTGCTCCTGACGTTGCTGCTGTTGCTGCTGCGGCTCCTGCCGCCGGTGTTGGTGCTGCAACTGCGGAGGTTGGAGAGTGCGCCGTCGACTCTTGCTGAAGTTATCAGTGTGCTTGCCTAGCTGCTGCTTCTGCTGATGCTGCTGTTGTTGCGGTTGCTGCTGCTGCTGCTGGTCCTGCTGCTGCTGCTGCTGCTGGTCCTGCTGCTGGTGAAGGTTGCTTGGGTTCTGAGCTGGAATTCTAGGGTCATTTACGTGCCAAGTCTGCACCCATGGCGTGGAGGGCGACTGATGGAGAGTCCAGCGGCCCCCAAGGCAGTGTGCTGGGTCTGTTGAAAGCCCCTCTGCCTCTTTACACTTGTTGCTGCTGCAACTGCTACTGTTGTTGCCGTTGTGGAGTTGCTGCTCGCCGTGAAGTGTCTCCTCGAGGTGGGCGTCGGACAGTAAACCCCCTTCGTCCATGTGCTGCTCCCTCACGGTGCTGCTGATAGTACTATCCCACTTGGGGGCCCCCGAAGTTTCGGGGGAAGAGTGCTCATCCAGCGAACTTGGGGACTGACCGTAACAGGCTTGAGGGGGATCTGTTGAAGAAGCTCCAGCAGCGACACCAGTAGTGGTACGGAAATCGTCGCAGCCAGCGGAACTGAAGGGACCCAAAAGATGGGCAGCAGGGACTTCCTTGTCTGCAGGTGTGCTAATTTTGACATGCAGACGAGGTGGTCGGTGTGCCCAAGTTTTGTTATTTGCAGCTGCTTTGACTGGAAATGCATTACTGATGCTGCCGCCATTGCTGCTGATGCAGCTGTCGCACCAACCACAAAAAAGGCGATTTCGCGGATCTTCAGGCTGGGACGATCCCTGTAGTTTGCGTCCGTCGTACTGCCCATGCACAAGGGGCTCCTGGAATGGGTACTGGCCCAGAGATAGTCCGTTAACTTCACTGTATTCGCAGACGCCAAATTGTTTGGAGTCGTCCCGGCAGTCTGCGCAACTGCAGCTGCAGCTGCAGAAGCCATCAAGCGCCCCTCGGCAGCACGGAGGGTAAAAAGTGGAATTCGATAGCAGGCTGGCAGCAGCTTCCCGCAGGGCCTTAGTGGCAGCAACAGCAGCAGGAGATGCAGGGGGGATATACGGGTTGGGCGGCTGCGAAGCAGTATCGAAGAACGCCCCATGTAGCCACGGAGGCCCCGCAGAAGCGGGACCCATATGGCCCCACGACCCGTCGAGGCAGTGGGAGACCTGCGGAGCTCCTAGGGTTGCTGCCCATGGTATTGAAGTGCTGCGATGTCTGAGGGGCTCCTCATCAGCCAGAGGGCCCTCTGAACATGAAGTTTTACTGGAGTCCTGTCTGCGAATAGAAACAGTACGGGAGACGGAGTAGGTGCCGAAAGGTATTTCTAAGAATCGGCTCAGGGGAGCATAGCTGCCATCTATGGAACGGCGTCTACCGTCCAGCTGCTGTAGCAGCAAAGACAGAGCGGGGCCATGCAGCCCCCCAAAGCTATGGGAGGAAGCGCTCCACAAACGAGGTAATGACGCGCTGCACCAAAGGCATACCAGCAGCAGCAGCACGACGTACAAGCAATTACTGAGGGGCTAAAATATGATTAGTAGCGAAAATTCAAGAGGAGCATGCGACAAATGAGACACAGTTTGGGAATCAGCCGCGGTCCGTAAGACATCATCAGCGGAAGCAGCAGCAGTAGCCTTTTTCGAGGTAAAAAGCAATGATAGTGGGTCGCATCAGCCTGATTTAGACAGGAAATATAAGGCTACACGAACACAGCGAGTAGGAAGCAAGGAGCTAGCATATAGCCTCACCAAAGTATATCTACAGTGTCTAGAGTCACTGCCTCTCCTTGCCTCCCCTCATTGTGCAACCCCCGACTGCTTTCGTCTTTTGCCTCTCGCTCATAGCCACAGTAAGGATCAAAAACCCCATGAGGGCCCTGAGTTCCGTGAGCTCCCGAAGATCCCTGAACTTCCTGGGTCCCCCGGCTCTTTGGAATCCCCTGAGTGCCTTGCCTCTTTCTGGCTTTCCATTCTGAACAGAGCCTGTCCCAGTGAAAGAAAAAGTTGTCATGGTAAAGGGCCCACCTCCTGGCGACAGTCCTGAGGTGGGTGAGGAGCTCAAACGTCTTTAGCTCTGCGTGTAGGGCTTCCCCTGTTGGGGCTGCTGCTGGCGCCTCTATTGCTGGTTCTGTTCCTGCTTCTGTTGCTGTCCCTGGGGCTGCTTCTGTTGCCGATTGCGCTGCTGCTAATGCTGCGTCTGAGGCTACAACTATGGGGGATCCATCAGGAGGAGAAAACACCTCAGAAAATGAGGCCATTTGACAGAAGCTGTCATCGCTCTCGCCAGCCAAAGAGCCCCCGCTGCTGGCTGAGGTGCTGGGCAGGACTGACGGGATAGGGCCCCCCAGGGGATGCTCAAATTTGATTTCGCAAGGCTCACGTTTTTTCACGAGGCCCTGCAGGCTGCCAGTTTTGCCGCAGCCCCAGGCCGCCCCTGGAGAGGCATAAGGGGCCTCGACCGGGAGGGCCTCGCCTGCTGCTGTACAGGGATCTGCGTGCACACAAAGCAAATGGCGCTTGCCACGACGGCAGAAGTGAGAACAATGAGCTCACGTTTATTTCTGCTGCTGCAGGGGGGACCAGAAGAGGGCCTGCTCGCAGCCGTCAGGGGCCCCGAAGCAGTGCAGACAGATACTGTGCACACTCACTCTGAATTTCGGCGCGTGACTCTGAGCTAGTCAAGCCCGCTGACTGCTGTGTAACGGGAGGCGGAGGGGCCCCGGTAGAGCACGTGGCCTCTGCAGGCTGCTGCTTGTCAGACTCCTCGTGGGCCATTTCAGCAGCTGCGCTGCGGCTGGGGTCGCCGCCGTCCATCGTGGGCCTTCTGCATGGGTGGGAGTTGATTAAAGTAAAGACAGAAAGGGAAGAAGTTGGTAAATGCTGCTGCATCTTGAAGCGGCTGCAAGGCTTTGGCGTGCACTGGCCCACGACTGGCAGGACCAGGCCAGCCGCCCGCCGGCGGGTCACGGCAGCGATACTATTAGGCAAGGGAGGAAGCTTGTTTCGGGAGAACAAAGAAATCAGCCTTCGGCAGTAGCAGTTATAAAGCAGCAGGAAGGGAAGAGAACAGTATCAGATAAGGACATAACCGGAAACAACAGAAGCAAGGGGTCGCTGCTGCAGCTGCTGCTGAATGAGCCGTGGGGCAGCACAAGTCGAGTCGCGTCGGTAGCGTGGCCCTTGGGGCCTTTAAAAAATAATATTTGCTTCAGAAATCAGACTCTTACAATTTATATACTCTTATTTTTCATTTGTGCAGGTCATTGTAAAGTTCCTTGTTTTCTACTCTATGCTGCACGCCATCCAGCAACTCGACAAAACTGCCGCTGAGCCTGCAGCGGCAGGAACCAAAAGATGTAGCGACCTCCATGCAGTAACCCGTAGATGGGTTTTTTATTTACCTCCATACACTATAGTTCTCACTCTGTGTCGCTTGCGTACAGAAACTCCTCGTGCTTCAACTGCACTTCACTATCAAGTAGCAGTTAACTGTATATTGAGTAATCTAAACGAATTTGGCTGTTGGCTGCTGTATAGCGCTGACAGCTGCACTGCTTAGTTCTGGCAGTGTAGTGTACTAGATTATCTGTTCGGAATGTTTTCGGGCCTATGGAGGCGTGGGATGCTGACATCGTAAGGAGCTTTAGAGGCTTGCTGCCGGCCCAACTGGCCCGCTATGAACAATGACTAGCTAATTGCTACTGCAACATAACTGGCTCCCCCTGAACTAAAACGTCCATGCAAATGTTTTGGAGCTGAAGGCCAGTTGGGGATTGGCCGCGAGACCTACAAAGGAGGTGGACAACTCCCTTGTCCAGCACACACCCTTTAGGGAGGTGGAGTCAAGAGTTCGGAGCGCGAATTGACCCTCCGAAAGACAATGTCACGCTCATACAAAAGCTCTTGATTGCCGCAGCAACGTCAACAGGGATGAAGGGCACTAAAGGGCTCCCCAAGGCAGCAGGCCTCACCCTGACACCATGGCCCATAGCAGAAGCACGGGTCTGCCAATAGACTTTGTATCTGCTTACGTCAGAGGAGAACGGAGTCCCGCACACATAAACACATCTTCTAAGGCTCAATGGCAAGATCAGGGACGGCGCAGCCGGATAGCCTGAATTACTATTCGAAATGAGCCTCTAAGTTGACAAAAACACTGAATAGTATTAACTTTCAGCGGAAATGCCGCACTTCTCGACGGACGCCAAAGCTAGGAAACAGAATGTTAGAAATGCATTGGCGTTTTCCAGTGCAACCTTTCAAGCCCACAGCCCTGATTTTCCAAATTGCTCGAAAACAACTGAACCAGTTGTTAAGACCACATTGCTTGCCACCGGTGCCGAGTAATTCAGCTTTCGAGACACGTTAGACAGGCGGCATGCCAGATTTCTGATAGCAGAGCAGGCCGCAGCACTTTCTCCACTTCTGAGTCACCAAAGGCATTGTTATCAAGCACTTTGGCGTATACAATTCATTCAAGAGGCTTGAATGCAGCACCAGTAGTGACATCCTTTTAAGCACCAGCTGTTTAGTGTGTCGCGATCTTGGTGGGCCGCGTCGGTGAAAGCAGCGGTGGCTGAAGAGCGGCAGTGCGTGAGCGAGGAGCTCTCCTGTTTATGCTTGCTAATGTTCGATAGCCTGCAGAATGCCTTCAGATAGCATAGGACACTCGTCACTGCTTGGACATTAGCGCCAACACAGGCAAACGCACCAGGAAATGTGACGAAAGCCTCCGGATGCTCAGTTAGTGCAGCGTGAGTATGGTATCCGGTATGGCAGGACTACACATCTGTCACTTGCGTGCGCCTTACGAATAACTAATATTAATCTGTTAAAACTTAACGAGGAAGCCAAGTCGGTGAGCAATGTGGCGTCGAAGGGGTCTCCACATGTTCAGGTGCTGTAAAAGACTGAGAAAATTGTGGCAACTGTCGGAGCTCGGGTTTTCTACGTATGTTGTGGCCAAGTTGTGCATTGTATGTGTTTATTTGCTTCATACCATGTGCCAGGGCCACTTTCAAGCTCCATTACAGAGCGTAGCGCTTTGCTGCCGGGCATATTGTTCAAACGGACATAGTGGTGAAACTACAATCAAAGCTTCGAAACTCTGCAGAAGCAAAGAATCTGTGCATTTACTGCTGATCGTACAGCAAAAAACAAAGAAAAGTTCAGTTTCTTTCGCGTCGCAGGTAGTGGTGTAGAAACGCTACTATAATGAATCCTGTTTGTCCCTTGCCATAAACGAAATGAGCTGCTGGTATGTAAACTTTTTAGATCTATTTGCGTTAGGCAGAATGTACTCGATTTCAACTAAAAAACCTTACAAATCTGAAAACGCCTACAGGGTACATGGGTGCCTGGGCAATTGGGCTCTCGGAGCCAAATTTTGGGGCGATTTTGAGCAAAGCTCACGTTCTCTACTGGAGCGGGACAACGCGTATATATATATACATATGCATGCATATACATTACATATACATGTATAAGCATGCATATGCACGTACACATGTGTGTGTGTCTGTGTGTGTACGTGTATATGAGTCTTGTCAAGTGCATGCTCACTAGGAGATGATAAAACAGAAAGAGAACGCCGCCTTAAAGAGCTGGGTCCCACGTGCCAGCCATCTATGTTGCAACTTGTGTGATATCTCTGGCTGCAAGTTTCGCGGGCCCAAGAGATCGAGAGACCATGATTTCACAGTTTATGTTTGCAAAAATATGTTTCCTTTTAAGGTTCTTATTTCTCGTGTAGGCATGCTTTCTTTTGTGAGGTCAGAAGGCTGGCTACGCTGGGAAGCTTGCGCCCGCATACATGAGCAGTTACGTGATTGTCAAGAAATTTATAATAGGTATTACATGGAGGTATTACATGGAGTGCTACGAATATTTTTTCGACAAGTGAGTAGCACCCATAAGGGTGCCGAGTGATCTGTTATTTGGGTTTCGTCTGGGACACCTATATATTTGGGTATCGTCAGGCACAAGCTCTGCAGCAAGGCTGCTACAGTCAGCCCTTTCAGTAAATACATTCTTGCATACGAGGGGCTTGTGCGTAGGAAGGACTCAAGGAGAGAGACTATGAAGTGGCTGGTAGTGATGTGCAAAAAAGTACGTTCCCCTTCTCACAAAGGTAAGGTCTGAAGGCACTTGCAGGCACTTGCCGTGCAGCGGAGTTCTACCGTCTTCAGAATCACCTAATTATGCACAAGTCGTGAATTTTCTCGTTTGCGCTCTTCATAGTGTGCTCTCTTGTGATACTGCTAAATACCGGGTAGGCCACGGATAGGCGCTGAACGCAAGAGCGAGACGGAAACTCTACGGACTGCAGCCCAAGTTGACGGCCTGTGCAGAATTGACAAATAGCGGCTTCTTCTTTTTTTGCCAGGCCTATGTCTGAATATTATCAGGTACTCTCAATTTTGTTTAGTATGCAGCCCAGAGATGCAAGCTTTGTTGGACGTACAGCAATACAAAAGGGCACGGTGCCTAGCTCTTCCGCCCAGTCCGAGTGTCTGGCTGGGAAATGACGGGCTTTTCTTCGGCTATGTCTACAGGTCTCAACACTCAACATTTAATGCATGAGCACCACCGCGTTCGATCTTTTCCTAGGAGAAATAAGCGCTCGTAAAGCTACTGTGGGCAGCAGGAATTTCATTTTCCAAGAAATCTTTATGCTTTCATCCAAATTGCTGGTTAGCTGAAACTATCATCCTACGGCCGAAGGGTATTGGCATATCAAAGCTGCGTCCCAGCTATTGCCATAGACGCATCAGTGTGCTATTGCTACGATTGAGATATTTTAACCGCTGCTCCTCATCGCCGTTTGCAGACTGTAGAGGCCCATCATAATCACTGGCCAACGTACAATTCACAGCTGTTAAGCCATAATAAACGTATTAACTATTCGTTCCGCAGGTTCAATCACTGAGGTTCAGCTCCAAGTAGCTTATTTCAAGTCAAAACCGGAAGGTATCGAGTAGACCGCACCATCTACAGGCAATCAGCAATTGGATCCAACGAAATCGCTCCTGTCTTATTCACCTGTGCTACTTTATATTAAAAATACGTACATGCATTTCCGTCTTCCTTCTGAAGAGCTGGCTTGACGCGGCAAAATTCATTTAATCACAGTGCTACCATGAGGCCCCGCGAGCAGCCCCAGTGGCCCCCAGTGCTCGTTGTGTGCGTTCCATAATGTTCCACCTGCATTTGCTGTTATGTATGAATTTCCTCTCTGCGAATTCTTGTTTTTTATTTTTCCCGGTTAATTGGTCACTGCAGGAGCGCTAACGTGGAGCCCCCGTGCTGCTCACCACATGGCCTCTAGGTACGGGGCTCCGCATAGCCGAAAAACCTCTCTCTGCTCGCATCCTCGTATCATCCGCATAAAAGGCAGAGTAACTGACGCCTCCATCCCGTGGGGGCTCCCCATATTGCTAGGATGGGCTCCCGGGGGCCCTCGAGGGCCCAGTTCAACGGCGGTGAGCGCCGCAGTGCGGTGCTTCTCCACCCGCCGCAAGACGGCGAAGGCCATTGGGCAATGGCACATGCAGCAAGAGGCTCGCCGGAAGGCCCTCCTTTACCAGCACAAAGTAGAAATGGGGCTGGCCAGTGTAGACTCAAGGAACAGGGGAGACGGCAGCAGTTCAGCAGCCTCGCTGCCTGCACCGTATCTGCCCAAGTACTGTTCCTCGCTTTCAGCCTTAGAGCCAGCCCTCGCGCCTCCCGCGCTGTTCCAGGCTGTGCACATCACTCCTGAAAGCCCTACTCGCCGCAGCCTCCCAGTGGAGCTGCAGAGGGTCCGGAACCCTCGTCCACTTGGCCGCATTTTTTCCCTAAAATCTACTGAGCTAGCCTCGGCTGTGCGGACTGCAGCAGCAGCAGAAGTAGCAGGCAAGGGAGTCGGGGCTACTGTGTGGAGCCAGCTGCATGCGGCCTGCATCAGACGAAGTCCCCACTTCTCGGCGGCCGAGGCTGCCCTGGTGCTGCACAGCTACGGGTTAGCGGGGCATCAGGCGCTGCCTGTGCTGCGCTGCTGTGTACGTACACTGCTGCTCAAGTGGGGTGACGTTCGGCTTCTGGACGCGGCGAGGGCCCTTCACTCTTTGTTTGCTGTATTCAAAATACGAGACACTCAGCTGCTGCTCAGGTGTATGAACAGTTTCGGGCCCCTCCTACGCAGAGACGCCGACCGGGCCCACAGGGGGCCCCTGCCCCCAGAGGAGGCCACCCAGCACTTCCTTACACTTGCGCTGCTCCTTAAGGCCTTCGCAGCAGCACAGCTGCCTTACAGCCCGCTGCTAAAAGCTGCAGCGGAGACCGTGAGGGCCCAGCTGCTGCTGCCGCAGCCAAAACCTCCATGGGGCCCCCCGGAGGGTCTTCAGGGCAAAGAGGGGGCCCTAGGGGGGAGCGGCAAGCGCCAGATATTCTCCCTTCCATTGGTGGGGGACCCCAAGGGGACCTCACTAAGGACACCGCCGCTTCCTCCTTCCCTTTTGGTTTCAATTTTAGAGAGTCTTTCGCTCTTCGGAGTGCGGCATGAGCCGCTGCTGCAGGCCTTTGAGTCTTTTGTTTCAGCTTCTATTCCTATGGGCCGCCCCGCTGCAGCTGCTGCTTTGCCGTTGCTGCAGGGCACAGAAGGGGAGCCGCCGAAGCAGCTGGGGCCCCCAGCGCAGCGGCAGCTGCTAGGTCCTGCAGCCTCTTGGGGGCCCTCTTCTTATCTGTACGCCGTAGGCAGGCTCACCCGCACCAGCAACATCACTTGCAGCCACAGTGGCTGGCTAGCTGTGCCGTCCCCAGCTAGCCAAGCCCCAGCTGGCCAGGGTGGCTGGCATTTGCGCCACTTAAGCCGGGCAGTGAGGGCTCTTGGACTCGTGGGGCGGACCAGTGGACCGCTAATGGACCGCTGGGTGGCTGCGCTGCGTCAGGGGGCCCCCCAACTGCCTCCACAGGACGTAGTGGGGGCTCTGGAGGCCTCCCGTGTCTGCGGTTTCTTCTGCCGGCCGCTGCTGCAGCAGCTGCTGCGCTGTTTCGCCCGCAGGGCTGCAGACCGCTCGCTGCCCCTAGATAGCCACACCCTTCTAGCTGCAGCAGCAGCAGCAGCAGCCCTCCCTCTGACTTGCCGGCCCTTTTGGGAGGCCATAGAGGTCTCAATTCGCCGCGGGCCTCTCTGCAGAGGGATAGGATTCGATCGGCCTCAGCAACAGGTAGAACAAATAGGGGCCCCCCGGTCATTGGGACCCCCCGAGTCACCAGGGGAGGCCCCTGGTGCTGACGGGGTCTCTAGGGGCCTACCGAGCCACAGCGACGCGACACTGACTGAGCTGCATCCGGCTGCTGCTGCTGCTGCAGCTGCTTCCTCGCAGGCTGTGTGGGGTGGGGAAGACCGGGAGGCGGGATTGACTCCAGCAAACAGGGTCTCTGGAGTAGCAGAGGTGGAGGCGGGGAAGGCGGAGGCAGAATTGGCTGTGGCCTTACTAGGAGCTGTTGCTGCTGCTGCACCTGCCCTACCTATGGACCTCCTCGCTGCAGCAGCACCGACCCTGATACGGCTGCAGCAGCGAAGCCTGCCCCTATCTGCATCCCTGACAGCATTAGGCAACGCTAGCCTCCTTTGCTGCAGGGCGGGGTTGGAAGATGAACTACAGCGTGCTAGAAGGCAGCCGGACGCGCCCTCCAGCAGCAGCAGCAGCAGCAGCTGCAGTAGCAGTAGCAGCAGCTTGGATGGGCTGATTGCAGCGGCAGAGTTGGGGCAGCACTTGAAGCGCAGAACCAGAAAGCAGGTCAAGTCCCTTCTGCTGTTGCAGCGCCGACAGCTGGAGAGCCTGCGGGGAGCTGCAGAGCTACAAGAGGAAAGCGGGGGGGAAACGGGCTGGCACAGGCTGGTTGAGGGCCCCCTTGCAGGGGACTGGCAAGCTTTGGAGTTGTGTGTCTACGGCATTTTGGTCGCCGGTCCCGCCACTGCTGCAGCGCCTGCTGCCCTTTTGCCAGAGAGGGAGGCTGAGGTGGGAACAGACCAGCCTGCTGCATGCGTTGAGGCACTGGAGGTCTTGAGCCACATCAGAAGACTGGTGGTGGCGAGGAGGGACTGCTGTAAACTTGTCTTTGGCTCACTGGAGGAGGCCGTGGCCCTTCTTCACCTGGAGCTGCAGCCTTACTGCCCAGATGCTGCACTCGCAGCAGCAGCAACGAGGCTGCTGCAGCAGCGGAAGCGTCTTGAACAGCAGCAGCCAACGAAGCCCAATGCAAGAGGAGCTATCGGCAACAGCAACGGCAACAGCAACACCATCAGCAACAGTTACAGCGGCAGCAGCAGGAGCGGCAGTCTGCCCCAACACGCACGGGCTCCCATCTCGAATGCAGAAAGGGCTCTTCCGTGCTTGCATTCTAATCTGCTGGCCAGAGGCCCCAGGGAAACTGTTCTGCGACTTCAGCAAAGTGGTGTCGCTGGGACCTGTGAGCCCCTCTGGGTACCGGCAGCAGAGTCCCTAGAGGTGATTTTAAGCTGCTGCAGCAGCAGACTGGTGACAGCCCCCACTCCTTCTCTTCTGCACGCAGCTGTAGTCACGCTGAGGGCCCTCGCGCACCCCAGAATGCTGCAGGGGCTCTTACGAGAGTCGGGGGAGGCCCAACGGCAAAAGGAGGCGAGCGCCACGGACGCGACGGCTGTGCTGCAGCTGCTAGAGCCCGAAGAAGCTAGTATCGCCTCCAGCCATCTTTTTGCTTGTATTGGGTCAGGGCAAGACCAGACAACGCCCACCATGAAGGATGCAGCAGCTAGCCCAAAGCTCCGAGAGGTTACTGAGCCCTTAACGGAAGCAGCAGCAGCAGCAGCCGCCTACAGCGAAGGTGTGTCAGTAGAGGACCAGGAGGTAGGAGCAGCTCTGCTGCTGGTGGAAATCTGTCTTTTGGTTTTAAGTGTCCTGAGAGAAAGAGTGATGCATTCGCTGCTGCAAGCGAACGAGCTCGCGCTGCTGGCTGCAGAGGCGCACCAACTGCTTCGGCGGCTAACTGCCCCCAGAGGCCCCGTTGAAGCTTCAGAGAAGTTCCAGGGGCTTCAAGGTGCGCCAAATAGCCCGCAGATGCAGGCGGCCTCCCCACAAGGGCCCCCGCAGAGGCCTCGGGCACTTCAAGGAAAGGACGAGCCTTCGCCTGACGCTGCTGAAACTGTGCGCAACTTTTCAAAAGTAGGCAGCGGGGCTGCTGCGGCTGATGAAGGCAGCGGGAAGGGCCTTGAAGGCGCAGCTTGGGACAGCCTGCTGCAACTAGAGAGAGAACTAGCCGCGTTTTTGGGGTCCCTGGGAGACCTGTGGCGCAAGACGCCCTGTACTGTGTTCGCCGCGGGGCCTTCCAACAGCTTTAGCGTTTGCATGGAGTTGGGACTGTTGGACACTGGTTTCGGTGCTACAGCTGAGCCTTTCGCCTCTGCCCGCCACCGGGAGCATCTGCGGTCCGTGGCTTCTACTGCTGGGGTTCCATTTCCAGCCACCGCGGGAAAAGAAATTAGAGAAGAGGCACTGCGCACTGCAGCACTCGTAGAGGCTCTTTGCCCTGCCGTTTATACTCCAGAGGGGCTGCGCTGGCTACGGAGCCGGGCCGGCGGTCGCAGTGCCGAATGGTCGCAGACTAACGCACCCCCAGATTCCTTTTTCTTGTCCCCATTGAGGCCAGTTGATGCCGATTTCTACAGAGCGCGTGCAGGTGCAACACAGGAGACGACTACTGAAGGAAAGAGCAGTGGAAACGCAGGTGCTTTTGCTGCAAATGCACCTGAAGCAGCTGCAGCGCTATCATCAAAGCCAGAATCAGCAGCAATTCGCAGGCCGGATTGTGATGCTAGCACCATGAGCAGTTTTCTCGGTGTGATATCTGCGATGGAAGAAGATGATCAGAAAGGAGAACACCGAAGAGAGAGACCCTCAGCCGCTGCTTTGCTAAAACAAAGGGAGCACCGCGACTTGGCGCTAATGTGGCTGTCGCAGCTCATGAGGTGCTGCGTAGCCCTGCACTAGGAGGTTTTGCTGTCTTTTTGCTGTATTTCGCAGACCGTAGGTAGTTGGGACAAGGTTTCACGCACACACGGGCTGCCTACAAGCGGCTGCAGCCTGAATTGAACCTGAATAGAACCCGCATCCTGTGGACGGTCAGGTAGAAGGCTGAGGCACCCCTTTGTCCAAATTCTTTACGTGTAGAACGCATGCAACAAGAGCAAAGGCGCAACAATGGAGAGTATAGGTCTGTTTTTTTTTTAACTTGCCGGCGTTATTTTTTAGTCTATCGTCTCATAAAGGCACGTCCGAACTGCATCCCCGCCAGCTTTGAACTCAACCGGGAAAGTTTCCCTTTTTTATTGTGCATGAGTGGATACTTGCCCCCAAAACTTATATATGAATAATCAGAAGCTCCCCGTTAGACTCAGCCATGCAGCCTACGCGTTTTGCCCGACAGCACGCAGAAACGGAGCAATTGCAGCGCGTGCATCTGGAAGCCTGCATTCCTATAAATCCGCAGCAAGCCAGTTAGGGGAATGCACTGCCCGGCGACGCATCGGGTATGAGATATTTCAGGCTGACGCCTGCCGTTGTGCGGGTCAACGAAGCGGGGCGGGAACGAAGACTCAGGGTGCTACACAGGGTGCCGAACAAGCGCGTGCAGAGGCTGCATCGTCACCGCACAATTCACGTTCACCAGCGGTGGGGATATTCCCCGTCAGGATGCAGTTGTAAGGGGAACTGGAATAATTGTATCTTAAAACGTGTAACTCGGCAATGCACTGACGTTTCGCGAATTGGAAATTCTGGGAAAATAAGCTCCGCTATGCCGGTAAAGCATATCTGTCAATAATGCAAAAGACGACGCGAAACATTCAGGAGTTTTGTCCCTCTGCGAACACCGTATACAGACTCATTCTGAGTCCAATGCGTATTTGATGTGCTCATATTTTGAAGAATAAATAATGATAATTCCAGCTGATTTGGAAGAAGTACTGTTGACAAATCTATACAAACTGTCGCTGGCGGACACAGTGTCACTGTCATACATCTTAGAACACAGAACCTTCTGAGTTCGGAAGAGAAATAAAGTGTTCGTTTGTGGTCAGTCGCCGCATTCTTTGTGTGTTGATGTGGCGTTCAGTGGTTTTCAACAGAATGGTGGAGAGGCTCATCGGGACGACTAGGTAGTTATTCGTATCCTCTGCAAATTAGTGAGCTGAACTGCCTTCTGCGCAACTGGTATCGGGAACCGCGTTGTGGCGATGCTAGCCTAAGTGATACAGACATAGCAAATAACAAGAAGTAACGCCAAGCACGTAATAACGGAAGACAGCCTGTGTATTTGCGCTGTGTGAAACGAAGGTGGGGCCTCGATGGTCATTGAAAGAAGAGCGGGCAGGAGATCAAAACTGGGAAATCAAGAGAAGAAGCAGTTGAATGTAGCACTTCAGAGCATTTCTACAGGAGCCTGTTATGGTTACCACATAGTTTGCAGCTCTTTGCGTTCGGCATGCGGCGGCTCCCACCAGCCACAGATTTCAAGAACAACATTTGCAAAGGGCTCGCTGCAAGACTTCATCAAGTATTCTTTAAATGTTATTTATTGCTTAAATATATTTTTGGTAGAGGGCTTTTTGCTTTAAAATGTACGTGGTTTTCAGCTAGAGACGAATGCAGCCGAGTCTCCCACCGCGTGGCAACAGTAGGTGAATTGACTCAGTCAGAGGGACTGGCTCCACGTTTTATCGCCTAGTCACCGTTCTGGTTGTTTTCCTTAACTTCAAAGCGAGAATGAAAGGCCGGTGGCGCAAAGACAAGCGACCGGCAGCGGAGAAGCCGAACGGGGCAGGTTCTTTTGCAGGAGGCTCGGCGGGCCAGCAAGCTCCGAACAACATTCTTGCAGGTTTCAGATTTTCTGGGACCGTCGACAAGGCTGCAGAGCAGCAAAGGGAGTGTTACGAAAATGCCCATGCTTCTCTTGTTCGCAGTCAATTTGCAATGTGCGACGGAGAGACCCACGATGATTTCATGGTGAGAGCAGCGCAGCGGAAATGTTCTGCTTTCCTCTAAACTGCATTGGGCTGAGGCACAAGGGAAGCACTGACAGAGTACCCGCTCATTCTCGTTGCAAACAGCACTACAACGAGTGCTGCAGGCCCTGTTCAACTTAAAGTTTCAGAGTTTCCTTGACTGGTATCCCATCTTTGGTCGAACTAATATACATGTTTTGCCATTTGCCCTCACTCGCTGTACTTTCGGCTTCAGAAAGCGCTCACGGGAGGCAGCATTTACATTCCTGCCTTTTTCAATGCGAGCGAAAGCGAGGCGATCTTCAACGCCCTCATGAAGGAGCTTTCGGACTACGCAAAGTGAGCACCAGCCGAAGTTCCTTAGAGAAGGGGCTTTGGCAGCTCTTGTAGTTCAAATTCGTCGGAGTCCACGTGGCTTTCAGACTGCGCAGAGTGCGCAGCAGCCAGAATGCCTTCTTAGCCAAGGGGTTTGCTGCTCTTATAATTCAAATCGTTTGAAGTCCCAACTTAAATGCATTGGCGCTTCTGTCCACACAAAATGGCCTTTCTCGTTCGCCCTGTTTGCTGCGCCCCCTCAGCGAACAGCAGCCGCCCCAGGCAGCTGCGAGTGAAGAGGCTGCCGCTGCTGCAGCAAGTGGGCCAGCTGCTGCAGCAAGCGGGCCAGCTGCTGCAGCAAGCGGGCCAGCTGCTGCAGCAAATGGGCCAGCTGCTGCAGCAAGCGGGCCAGCTGCTGCAGCAAATGGGCCAGCTGCTGCAGCAAATGGGCCAGCTGCTGCAGCAAATGGGCCGGCTGCTGCAGCAAATGGGCCAGCTGCTGCAGCAAATGGGCCCGAGGCGGCACTGAGCGGCGCGGGCGTGTGCCGGTGGTCGCGGCACTTGAAGCACGAAAACCCCGAGGGCTTTCCCACTTTTCAAAAAGTAGTTCAACGCATTTCGAGTTATTTCGACTTGGAGATTTTCGCAACTAGAATGAACATCTACCCCGACGGCTCCCACTGGAAGCCTCACCACCACGACTCCCACGCCTACTCCTCAGAGAGGAACCAAGTAAGCAACAGCAGCAGCAGCAGCAGCAGCAGCACGAGTAGCAGCAGCAACAGCAGCGGCATCAGCAGCACGAGCAGCAGCAGCAGCACCAGCAGCGCCAGCAACACGAGCAGCAGCAGCAGCAGCAGCAGCAGCAGCAAGGCCAGTCCGTCAGGCCTTCGTTTTTTTCTCTGCTGAGGGTTCTGTTTCCATTTTGCTTCACTCTTATGCTGTCAGGCAGAGGACTTCACCGTGGGCGCGTCGTTTGGGGCGCAGCGAGCCCTCGAGTTTGCGCACGTGAAGAGTGGCCTTAAGTTTCGCTTTCCGCAAACAAGCGGCTCCATTTTTTCGTTTAACTCTTTTGTCAACAAGAGCTTCACTCACGGCGTGCCGGCGGAGCCGGCTGCCAGCGTGGGCCCCCGCATATCCATCATTGTGTGGGGCCGGCGCCGCTCGCTGAACAAGTTGAATGCCTGTGCCAGCGAATTGAAACAGTAAAACTCCTTTCAAGTCGAAGCTTACATCGTCTGGTGCATTTTATTTGCTGCTGACGCAGCAGTAGATGAGCAGTTACTTACATATTTATACTGCTTGCAATGATGTTGCCGAATTCAGTCGTTTGGATACAAATTGCAAAACAGAGAAGGCGCGCACGTTCTTTCCGTTTCTTCTTGTGAATTCGGTTGAGATGCCAACAATAGTGATTTTTGAGCTTCATGTACAGCTCATGAAGCTCGGAAAAGCGACAAAGGAAGACGGGACGCGCTTGAATACTCAAATCCTTCAAAGTCAGTGCAGGTGCCATTTGTGCCCTTCCTTCGCCACTTGGTGCCGAAACAGAGCACAATAAGGGCATGAGCCATCCCAGAAGTCTTTCTCATGTAGAATTTCACCAATTTTCTGCAGCTACTGGACTCGCACGTGGATGATCTAGCGCAGTGCTGAACAGGTTTCGCCTGCCGGCTGCGGTGTATGTACTAACCAGATACGATAGCGCGCGTCTGCTGCTGCTTCGGGTTCTGAAACAGTAATGCTTCGGCAGCTGCGGAATATGCGTAAAATTTGAGTTTCGGTTTTTGTGTTCATGCATTTCGTTTCTCTTTAATTATTCACCGAGCTTACGCATACTGACAAAGGATTCGATTCCTTCCTTTTCATTTTCAACAACTGTTGGCGGGTCCTCTTTCTTTTCACAATGGGTCAATTTTGGGGGAAATCCGCGAAATATTCTCACGAGGAAAAACCCGTTAAGAAGTGGTATACGGACTCAGCCTTGACTCTCCTCACCGGCTGTCTCTCTTTTATTACATTTTTGTTGAATGCAACGGCCTGCTACGGCGGAAACCTGAGGCACTTGGCGCCATATGACTTGAACGGTTTGTCTCTTTTCCCCCTGCCCACTTTTAAGCCCTTTTCACCTTTTCTTCAGCTGATTTCTGCGGCTCCAAGCTGGTGGGCGAAGACCGGCAGTACCTTTACTACCCCGATCCTCACAATCCGACGAGTGGGATCTGCGTGGACTCGTGCCCAACAGGTTCGCGGTGCCTTTAAAATGATTCGCACTTGGTTTATTTTTCATGTTTTCCGTTTACAGCGGAAACGCGAGGCACCATCAACATCCCTGATGGCCTTGGGGGCATTCAAGTGCACCCCATAACGAGCTCGGAGTTGGTAGGCAGCAGCAAACGCACTGACAAATGAATAAATGAATAGAGCTGATCAAATATATCCAATGTGTTCTTCCTCAGGTGTCAGGACAATACTGTTTCCAGCGCCGGCTGAAGTCCCGGGAGATACTGACAACGCTGCAGCAGCAGCGGCCGTTTCTGTACAGCATCGTTCAAGACATTTTCAAAGCTACAGAAGTCCTTTTTGCGACTATCTTTCTTTCTATAGTGTTGGCAATTGCTGGCATTAAAGCTATGTTGAACAAAAGGGCCGGAAAAAATGTTTGTCTTGCTGCTTCTTTTGCCCCTTGTTTCTTTTCCCTCTTGACTGTCTTGCTGACTCTTTACCACTTCTTCACTCCGCGAGTTCTCCAACCTGGCTTTTCCTTGCTGCTCCTGTCGGGCATTTTGGTAAGGATTTTTATTTCCAATTTCTGCTGCCTCTTCTGACTTAGGCTCTCTTTGCACAGGCCACTATGTCCTTCTTGACGGGGACACTGCCGGTTATTTTTCCCAAGACTTACGGGAGGTAAGGCTGCAGCAGCAAATGGCGGCTTTTGCTGCAGCACTTTTCAAGTTGCTGCTGCATGCAGGTCGCGGCAGTTCATGCTTATTGGCGCGCAAGCCCTCGAGGAAATGCCCGACTTGTTGACCTTCATCATAGTCACAGTGGCGGGCATTGGGGTGACAGTCGTTTGGAACATTTGGATTTGCGCCTCTCTGCTCACTATGGGCAGGGCCGTCCCCCAGCCCCTTGTGGTGGACTCCCACGGCGAAACTTACATGGGCATTGTGGCTTCTTTCACGAGGACTCCGGGCCAAGGACTGGCTTGCTTGGTTGTGTTGGTGACTTTCGTTCTGCAGTTCGAAAGCGGTGAGAAGTCGAGGCGATCACGCTGCCTTTCGTGACAGTCTGCAGCAGAATTCAACTTGAAATGTGTCAATGAAAAATTCGATCCGCATAAAACATGGTTTTTTCGCATTTGCTGAAAATCCGAAAATCTGTTTGCAGCCATTGTTTTCACCAAGTTCCTCACTACCCGCTGCGTCAAGAAGTGGTGAGTTGATTTCAAATGCTTTTCTTTAAATTGATTCAAGAAAATCACTTCTTTCAGGTTCGAAAAACTGCCGAGGAACGGAGTCAGGAGCCCCAGATGCGACTACGTCTTGCCTGTTTGCATGGATGTGCCAAAAGACTGGGGCCCGATGGGAGCAGCAAGTTCGTCTCTTTGTCTCATTTTAATGTAACTTTCAACTTCTCATTTCACTTTCAGCTTTCTTTGCCCCAATCTGCCGTGTGCCCTCCACCTTTATGCAAATGGTAGCGGCTGAGAGCTCACTGGCGCCTCACACGGACACCCTTGCGACTTACCTGCAGCGTCGCTTTGCTTATCTCAATGACTGTCGTGAGTTATGAGGCCTAAAGTTGAATGAATGAATATATTAATAAGCTTTTATTTGCAGTTCTCTTCAACAACCAGCTGCTGCCTGTCAAGCTAGACGAAGCCAACGGTGGCTTTCTTGAAGCAGCTCTTGCCGGCTACATCGTGAGTTTCAATACTTGTCAAGAGTTTAAAAACAAGAAACGAAATGCAAGTGCAGGAGCTCACGCAAGGGAAAGTGGACGATCACTACCAGGCTCACCACTATCACATCCAGGAGTTGCTGAGGTAACTAGGAACTAAACTACAAGGAAAAGACGCATGGACTCAGACTTATTTTTCTTCAGCCCTGCATTTCAAATCGGCTTTTTCTCCACAATGGTAATTCTTTCGCAATATGCGTCACAAGGGACATTCCTAATTTTGTTGACAGAGCATTTTCGTTGCTGTGCTGACGTGGATTGGCCTAGAACTAGCGCCTATTTTCAACAACACGGTAATCAACTTGATTTATTGTGTTCATGTTTCATTTGGGTTGACTTTATTCGTGAAAATTCAGGGAGAAAAGGCGCTGGATTCGATCCCCGTGATCGTGCTGCTTGTCTTCGTTATGTCTGCACTTGTGCTAACAGTAAGTTGAATCGAATTTCCTTTTTGCATTTTCCTTTTTCATGTTTATTATTCGTTTACTATTCAGGTTTTTCAAGAAGCAGTGAACGCGGCAGCCTGTGCGGGGGTAATGTATTGGTCAAAGGCCGCGTCGGATGTGCTGTGGTGCAATTCAATAAATTCTGTAAGTTATTTGCTCAAGTGATTACTTAATGATCTTCACATGCTTTTAAATGCACATCTCACTAATATATTAAATATTCACTTGGTTTTTGTTTATTTTGCTGTATTGTTCATTTTTCGTGTTCTCAGGACACTCTTCCCGTATACGAGTCGAAACACCTGCGGAAATTTCTGGAACTGCTAAGGCGCAAATGCGACCGCCAGATTCTGTTTTAAATCCATATAAAGTTGGTGGCGAGATTCAGCCATGAACTATTACGGCAGCCGCTGCAGGAGGCAGCTGATCAGCAGCAGATGAATCGAAAAGATGAACGGCTTTATCACTCCAGAGTCCCGCAGCCGCGGCCAAGAACTAAAACACCCGCGATAACATTATGCTCTTCGGCGCATTTCGTATTTTCAAGTGAACGCCTTAATCGGCACATTTCGTATTTTGAAGTGAAAGCCTTGATCGGCACATTTCGTATTTTCAAGTGAACGCCTTGATGCTTGAACGTCCATTCCAGAACTGGAAACGCAGCGCAGATAAGTTGTAAATCAGAGCCATGGTTTCAGTCTAAGGCCCACAGTTTAGAGTATACTGTTATCGGCCAAAGCTGGGGGAAAAGTGATACACAGTGCACTAGCCTTCTACCCTTTTTACTGTAGAGATGGCTTCTGAACAATCGGCGAACACCGGTGTCAGTAGAGGCAGCTACTGGCGATAAATGAGTAATATTTGTCTTATAAGCGATAAACAAATGCAAAACTTGTCGCTGCAACGTAAGGCTGCAGGAAAGCTGCAGTCTGAGGTGAATATAAGAGGCAGCTGCGATTCCGGTGGCTCCATTGGCCACACAGGCGAATCCCATTTGCACGCTAGAGGCCATCTTGTTCTGAAAGAACATCTGCAGTTCTAATTAGCAAGAAACTCTGCCAAACATCGCTTTGTTTTGAAGAAAGTGATTTTGTTTCGACGGTCAACGTGTTATTTTGAATCGCGGTGCATTTAGACTTCGATTGAAGAACAACGCACGAACTTACAGGATTACGGATCTCCTTTCATCATTTTGTTCCACGGAAGTCCAGTATTCTCTTTAGAATAAAATAGAGTTTCATTATGTGGATGAATTAATGTGATATAATTGCACCCGGAAAGCTGTTTTCGTTGCGAAATTTTGGGCCTCTTCTTCTTGGGCCCCCCAGCCGTCGGCAGCACCTCATGGTGGGTTTTATTGCCCCTCATGCATTTCGCCGAGCAGTTGTGTGTTGGTTTATTTTTCAATTTAAAGTTCAATTTAGTTTAATGGAATTGCTAAAAAGTTCAGATGAGAGGCCTATTTGTCGGAAACTAGGAAAGGCTGCACAGCTGGCGTGGGGTCGCCCGCTTCCACAGGGGGCCCCTTCTCGCCTTGAGGAAGCGAGTTCGGAGTTCTAATTGGGTGAGTTACGTTTGCAAGATTATGCACGCTTGTCTGCTTAGCTAGATTGGTGAGAAAAGATTATAAAGCTACCTGAAAGGGATGAATTTGGCATTTTTCGGGCCACGCAGCAAGCCAGACAAGCCTCAGAGCGGAAGTCATCGTTCCCAGTGGATTTTTGCATCTTCTTCAGTGAGTAAGATCCATATTATTCTTTGATTTTTCAATGATTAACTTCGCTTTCCTTTTGTTTTTCAGTTCCAAGGGAGGAAGCATTTGCGCCCAGCTGCGGCTCTGCCTAGGACCTCAGCTGATTTCATGTTAACGCGTTTTTCAGAGGGCACGCACAAAGGCAACAGCATAGACGAGCACGGGGAAAAACGCAAAAATCAAATCAAACAAAGCAAACAAAATAAATTATTTGCAGACAACTGAACCTCCAGACCGCCGAACGACGAATCAGGAAGAGAAACAAATTAGCTTGACCCCAGAATCAACGGAGCAGGCGGAGGAAGCGAAAGCGCGGGCAGAAGGGACCAGATATAAAAGTCTGAAAAGGATAGTTCAACGAAAAGACAAATCTTTCAAGTAAAGCCAAACTTGATGAGCTCCGTGAAGATTTAATTCAAAATTGAGACAAAATGCAACGCGCACAACAAACCCTTCTCTGGGCAGCCCGCCGCTCCTTCGCAGCCCCTGCCGCACGGCAAGCATAACATCAAACCCTAAACCCTAAACCCTAAACTCTCAACCCCTACCGCTAGCACGAACTGTGAACGCGGAAGAACAGCTCTGGAGTCTACTCCATAACCCGGAGTATATGAATTGCTTGCCTCTTTGTTTTTTGTTTTTACCACTTCAGGGCTGCTCTATGGCTAAGAGAGGCTCCTGCCATTTCTTTTGCAGCAAAAGCCTCCGGGGGTTCCGTCTGCGTGCCGCCAGCTGGTGCTGCTGCTGTTGCTGCTGTTGCTGCTGCTCCTGTTCGTTGCTTCTCCACAGAAAGCAATGAGGCGCCCGCTGCAGTATCGCCGCAGGGTACATCCACCACCAGAACTTTACCAATTAGCTAACGTATTCATTTTCTACTTATTATATCTTTTCTTTTAAGCTCGATGTGAATTTAGGTGCCTGCAACGCAGCGTTTTGATTGCAAAGATGGACGAACCAGCTGCGTATCTCCCCATTTTATTTATCCGCAATTAATTTTCTCTCATAATTCTTTTCTGTTTGTGCTCTTTTTCAGAGAGCTTGCAATTCAGAGACTCCGTGAGGAAGTTCGCAGAGGAGGTTCGCTGAGATTTAAGGGTTAGGGTTTAGGGTTTAGGGTTTTTCGCCGATGATGTATTCACGTTTGCGGGCCTTGCGCTGTCCGTAGAGTAGGCCTAGCGGAGGGTTAGACAAGTACGACATGCAGAAAAATAAGTATTTACTTTTTTATGTCTATTTTCAACTTTTAATTCCTTTTCTTTCCTCTTTCGCCCATTCGCTCCGCAGGAAATCGGGCCGCTTGTCGCCAAAATGGAGGAGGAGTGCAACATCAGCCTGGACGTTATCAGCGCTTTGTTCCAGCAAGGTAGCGGGAAAAAAGAATTATTTAATTGATTGACTATAGCTGCTGCTTCTGTAGCTTTTTCGGATGCTACCGTTGTGTGTGCTCCTGATTCCCTGGCGGTGCAGCTGCATGCATTGACGCTTCTGCTGTTGCTGCCGTTGATGCCATTGCTCTGCTCGCCAATACTGCGCACATTGTTGCTGCCGCTGCAGCGACCTATTCTTCTGCTGCTAGTGTTGCATTAATCGCTCGCTGCTTCTGCTGCACTCACTGCTGCTGCTCCTTCCTGTGCATGCATGCCCTGCTGCTGCTGCTGCTGCTGCTGCTGCTGTTCTAAGGGTTTATGGCGATGGGTGTGAACTCTGAGGATGGCGGCAGCGGCATTTCTTTTCTCGATAGTTTGCTGGTTGTCAAGGAAATGAGCCGAGTCGATCCCGCCGTGGGTCTGATGGTGACCGTACATGTACGCGACTGATTAGCTATCTTATTCACTTAATTAATTAATTAATTAATCAATTATTTTTTGTCTGTTTTTCGAAACTCCTTTCGATGCTACCGGCCGACTTAATTCTCTTGTGTGTTTACTGCGCCAAGCAGTAACCAGTTTGCTCTTTAAGCTGCTTTGCTTATTAGTACAGCATTCACCCAAAGTAATTGACACTGACTCTTTTTAGTTGTTAAATTGCTTGTGTTTGTTATTTTGGTTTTTTATTACATCAGAATCACTTGGTCCTCGGAGCGCTTAACCGCTTTGGAACAAGTGAACAAAAGGACAAGTTTCTGCCAATTTTGAGTTCAGGTATGATTGAAACAAAAACAAAGATTAACTAGCTGGAAAAATAAATGGGTAAATCCACAAATAAACGAATAATAAATGCGTCGTGCCCACATATTCATAGAAATTTTATGTATGCAGAAGCATATATATATATGCATATAAGTACACGCATGTATGCATATATGTTATACATATTTCTGACCCAACGGTGGGAAGCAAATTTAAAAAGGTGCAGTAGCAAGATAATTGAAGCCCAACAGCAGCAAAGTGAACACTCAAGTCATGTCTCACAGTTTTCCTGGCATCTTAATTTGCTTCTTTGTGTGCCGTCAATGCCTTTTTATCTTCAGACACAGTTGGCTGCTTCTGCCTAGGCGAGGACCATAGCAACAGTGGCAGCAGCAGCAGCTTGTTTGATTTGAAGTGCACGGCCACCCGCGACGCGGAAAAAGGAGGATGGGTTATAAACGGGAAGAAGAGATATGTTTTGAATGCGAAAGAATCGGGGTTGTTTCTAGTCGTCGCTGTTACTGGTGCAGATGAGGTAAACACACGAAGAGTCAAAAGAATTGAATTGGGAAAAATAGATTAAAAAAGTGTATATGAGCTGATCGGCATGTAATTATCCTGTATGCAAGCGCTTAATAAATGATAGCAAGTAGACAAAGTCGCCGTTATGCTGGTCCATACGTTTTCGTTTGTATTTAATTTGGCGACATTAAAAATGGATCAGCAGGTGGATGAAAAGGAAACTAAGAAGCATAGGTGGCTGGGTAGATGAAAAAAACAATCATCAAATCTGTCTTTTGTTTTTTATATAAGTAAATACTGCTGCTGCACAGGAGCAGCGGAAGTACTGATAAGCCCAAACACTCACCATGGATATTCACCATTTATTTTTGGTTTGGAGCATTCAACATTTGCCAATCGCTATTTATTTGTATCGTTCTGCGCAATATATTGCAGGCAGAAGGACAACTAACTTGTTTCCTAGTTGAGAGAGAAGGCATAAAGATAGAAACAGAAACGGCGAAAGCTGGATCGCAGGCGTCTTCTGTTTCTGAGGTGTCCCTTAAAGGCACATTTGTGAGTGCACAGTAGAAATATATAAAGTTAAAAACATTAATTTGCAAGCTTAATAATAAATAAAACTACTTTGCTTGCATGCACTCCCATCCACTATCGGCCCCCCTGCTTATTTGCCTTTCCTGTTCAAATCTAAACCCTGAAGTAACTGGAATAGCTTGAACTCCCTTTAATTTTAGTAATTAGTAAAAAGCGATTGGCCTGGTAGTGGCAATCAATCAGGGCCTTCAGTTAAGGCCCTAGACCCTAACCCGAAGCTCTAAGCCCTTAGCTTTAAACACGAAATCTTGAACCCTTCACCCTAAGCTGTTGAAGCCACGCCAGAAGCTTCAAGACCTTAAATCTTTAGTGTCCAATCTAAACCCTAAGCTCTTGACCCTACGCTCTAAGCCCGAAACTCTAAGAACCGAAATTCCCTGATATGACTGCGTATGCATTTTGCTGACTTCGTGGACACGGGGCTCCGTAGAGGCACTGACACACCACTTTTTTACCCTAAACCCTAAACTCCTATTTTTTTTTCATTGCTCTGCAGGTGCCAGACAGCCACGTCTTGGGGCCCGTGGGGGGAGCGAAAAAAATATGCGATGAGCTTTTAATGGACAGCCAAATTGGTACGCAAAAGACTCAATTTTCTGGATTGATTGAGAAGTACAATTTGTTTACGATAGATAAGAGACTCAACTGAATCAATTGGAGTTGGAACAAAATCACGCATTTGCATTCCAAAGCGTAGACCCTGAATCCCAACACCTAAACACTCAACCCTAAACCCTTAATTCAACTCCCACCAAAAGTCTCAGAGGGCTGTCTGTTGTCAAGCACAAAGCCCTGTGCCATAAACCCGGGGCCGAATCGCTGTGTATATGTCTAGGGCTTGCCCTGTGGGGTTCAGACACTGGGGTTATTTTTAAGGGTTTGAGTTTTGGGGTTTGTGGTTCAGGAGTAGCTGCGCAGCAGCTGGGGCTAGCCGAGGGCGCGCTGCATGTCGCTCTTCCCTATCTGATAGAAAGGCGAAAAATAGATGAAGATGCAAAGAGCAGCTACATTAAATACGAAGTAGCCAAGGTAATTAGCAATATCAAACTGAATTGCTCCAATTTGCACGCAGTAGTGGGTGATGCCTACTTAAAACTTCAAGAATAAGTACGCCTTAAAATCAGAGGAAGAACACTTGACGAAGCAGCAGCGAAAGCAAACGTCTGAGAAACGATGGGGGACAAACACAAATAAATACACAATCCCGATATTACACAAACACAAGAAGAAGTATACTTTTATATTTGGCAGTCGATCCTCGACTCAGATCTACCTAGGTAGCTGCTACTAGCTAACCCCACGCTGCAACTCAGACGTGCACTACCGTTAGCTCGTTCGTATTTTCCTCCCCCATTGTTTTTGTGTTTAAATTTGTTCCTAAAAATATTTTTCCTTCTGTCTCAGGCAGCAGCAGAAATCGAGTCTGTGAAAGCGCTCGTGTACTATGCCGCCTCCCTGCGCACAGCAGCCGCACCAGCAGCAGCAGCGGCAGCAGCAGCAGCACGGTATAAAGCAGCTGCTACTGCTGCAGCGGTGTCTAGCAAGTGCGTGGATCTCGTGGGCCCTTCGGCACTCAGCAAGGATTTGGAGAAGTACTACAGAGATTCCAAATCCACAGCTTATGACCTCTGCGGTGAGGAGCAGCTGCTGCAGCCCATCTTTGAAGCTCTCATAAACGAATACAGTTGAAAGAGAGCAGCAACAGCTGTGTCGCACGTTAGGAACTGCTGCTGTTGCTGCTTCAGTCCAAAAGTAGCTGTTAGTTCCTTGATAAAGGAACAAGGAGCGACTAGGCAGCTGGCTGCCACTGAAGCAGCACAAAATACGGCGACTTGAAAGGACCCAAACAGCGTCAAAACGAAAGATGAATAAATGTGTAAATGCACGAGCAAATCAGCCAATCAATAGTGCATAGCTTGCTCCCTCGACGAAGTCTCCATCTTTCACTGTATGCTTGAAGCCACAGTGTGGCAACTAATTAGCTGCCTATGTATCGTCTATTTATTATTTTGTTTATTAACTTGTATATTATTTTCGATTAATTACCTGGTTAAAAGCGTGCAAAGGAACTGCTGGTGCGAATGCCACTCTTGTGTCTGTGCGTGCCTTTGTGTGCAACGCTGTCTAGTATGCAGCTGCAGAAAAAGGAGAGCTGGAATTTAGCTTTTGTTCATATTTAGAAAGCTAAATAGGAAACCAACAACATTAATGAAGCTTACTGGAAAATCAAAGGAGTTTCATTTTAGCCTCGCCTCTTCTCACTGCAGCGGTCGCGATTAGTGCTTTCAGACTCACGAAACTTGAAATTGAAGATTTTTAAACAGCTTCATTTGGAGTATTTATTCGCAATTAACTTATCTGTAGGTGCCTTTACTAGCTACGCTGCACTATTTAGCAATGGTACGAGCTACCATGTCTCAAGCATTTGTTTTGTATCTATATATTTGCACTGCGTTCGCAGAAGGATGCACATTAATATATTGGATTTAAAGATGAGAGGAACAAAAGATAAAAATTGAGTCTAAATTGGCTTTTGGCGGTTCAATACGGGATGTGTATGCCCGTGCTGATTTGTAAACGCATACAAAATGCATATGCATATTTCGCATATGTAGCATGCATGGGCATACACACTTTGCGTGTAGATGTATATCCACACAAAGTGTGGATATTCATATCATATGTGTGTATGCATGATACACATACTGCACATTCTTCCGAATATGCACTGGATATACACAGGTGTATAAGGAAAACATATTGCGCATACCCACATGAGCAGATGCTTGAATTTGCATCCATGTTTATCTGCACAGATATGTAAGCAGCTTATTGGTTCCATTTGAACTTAACGCCTTTGTGTTGACATGCCTGCGTTAGCAGCCTCAAGTATATGCCCTACTGCACATAATACATCCCCTTGTTAGTTTCTAGGCTCGAGTGAAGATAGCCCTTTTACATTTACATTCATATGCATGTACTATACATAAGTATATATACATATGTATAATACAGTTACATAATATAAAAAAGATGCCCGCTATGAGTGTCTTAGAAAAGATGCCGGCTGTGAGTGTCTTAGACATCTCCAAATGGAGAAGGCAAGGTGCATTCTATGTAAAAACAAGTGTGCGAGTATACACCTCTAGTTACTCACGGCATTAGTAGCACACCAAGACACATATATATAACATAAGATACAGATTAGATATAGGCATACCTATATATATTTTACACGGTACCTATATATTTATGCACACTGAAAATACATACACATGCATGTATTTACAGGCTTCATGAAAACGTACGTGGATGTACCTGAGAGTACGTGCTAGGTGCCGAACTGACTGTTTAAAACTTGAAGAAATCACTTAAATAAAGAGAGATGTTTTGAGTGCTCAACGGGTGCAACATAATGTGCAAAGAACGGGAATAGAGCGAAGGCGGGAGCCCCGTGAACAGCACAGAAATATAAATGAAGGCGCTATACACCGCAGGGACCTGAAGCAAACAAAGACGCATACAGCGGCTAACGCCTTCACCAAGAAGCAACTGGAAATAAGTTTGGACGCCAACACTCGAAATTCATTTGCTCCCGTAGCTCATGCTCCCTAATCACTTGCTTTTGCACCTGCTGCCTCTGCTTAGTTTCACTATTAAAAAACACCACCCAAACAGCCGAAAAAGTAAAGGCAGAAACTGTAGTGAGCTATCCAGAACGCCTCCACCAAGACTGCCGGTATCATGGAAATGGAAACAAAGACAGAGGCGACCGTTGTGAGTTGGGCCAACCAACTAATTGAACAATCATCAGAAATAAATTAAAGTTGAAAGCCATATTGCCGAAAGTAACTGCAAAGTCCAGGACGGTGCGAGAAAGGAGCCTTTAGTGGAAGTCTGACATGAACAGGAAATCTGCAACGTTCTATGAGCGACTAACTTCCGCTCGCTGCTTGCTGGCCACCTAGTGTAAACGGAAAGCAAAAAGGCCCCTAAAAATCATTAAAATGAAAATAACCGGTGCAGAAGCAACAGAAAATAACTTTATTTTTAGCTGAAAGCTTACGCGAGACAGCAGCAAGTATAATAGAATCGTGGAAACCAACAGGCAAACGCGCTGCCCCCAGGCGTAGTTGTTCAAAAACCGGTTCACGAAGCAAGTGTCCGAAAAGTACGGAGAAATCGCCTGCCAGCCACTGAGAAAAACGCCAAGAAAAAAGCAATTGCAATTAACAAACTACTAGATGATGAGAGCTAGAAAGACCAGATTAAGCTGAACCAATAATGCATGCAAACACCAGCCATTCACCCTAAGTCCACACTTTAACGTGCACTAAGAAGGGCTGAATCATTTGAGGCAGGACCTTCCGTCATAGTTAAAAGGATTGAAGCTAGCAACCTTTACAGGGGCCAGGAATAAAAACGAAAATATATATTGAGCGGATACAGAAGTATAGCCTTAACATGCTGCTTTTTGTTGTATTCATCTGTTGCATACACGAGCTGACTAGCAAAGCGTGCAAACCACAAAGGCAACTCCTACAAGCAGAAAATTGACACATCAATTTAAACATGAATACAAGTAAATTAAACTGCTGTTGGTTTAATTCGCCTACTCGAGAGGTGGGAAGGGGATGAGGTTCACAACGGCCGACATGAACTGCAAGAAAATGAAGCTGCAGAAAGCCAGAGGAGACAAAAGTGCCAAAAGCCTAAACAGCTCCTTCCGGCTTTTCCTCAAGTTGATGCAAATAGGGAAATAAAGCAATAACCAAAGGCAAATTTGGAAAGGCGAAATGGACAAACGAACGAAAGGGCATGGAAGCGCCAATTAGCGCAGACGGCACGAAAGAACAAACAAACACACACACAACAAACAAGCAAAGAGAAAAGTAAGAAGGAAACGAATGAACGAGAGAGCTTCAAATCAAAGAAGAAAAGTAAGCAAAGAAAAAGACACACGGGAAAGTGCATGAGCGAACGGTCCGGTGCGCAACGAAGTAAAATCAAATTGACGGGTGAAAAAACAAATAAAGAGGATCGCCAAAATACAATCCACAATCGATACAAATGAGTAAACATAAGGCGAAAAAAACTAGGAGTACCTGGATGCAGACAGTGCAGTAGCATTCGTCAGGAACGGTGAGCGGCCCAACTGCGTCATTTTCTACTATTAACTCACCAAAAAACATTATGGGAACATTTTTATTTACTTTCGAACTAGCGACTCACCAAATGAGGCCGATAATAGGCAGAGGAATGATTGAAGGATTTGCACTTGCAACTAAAATATAAACTTGGACACAAAAACTGCCCAGCATGCCAAGCAGCAAGTTGGTGGCGGGCCCGGCTGCAGAAAGCAGCAGCAAACATGCAGAAGGGACTAAGAATATTCACAAGCAACTAAAAACTTATTTTGAGTTGTTTCACAATTCAAAGCGCGAAATGAGAACTAGAAACAGCCAGCAACCCACCCAGCGCCATGGCTGTTTTCCACCCACGGCTGCGCACTGCGCGTTCCTGTAAGGCGAAAACAGAGAAAAATAGAGGTAAAAATAAGACTTTGACTCATTTCTTTGTTTGGCATAAGTCAAGTGGGGTGAATTAACAAATGCTTCCTAATTTTGAGTTCAGTTTAATTCCAACACCTACGTGAGTACAGGCTTATCAATGTGCATACGTGCATGCGCTTAAAAGCAGCATCTTGATGCACGAAATAAGCAGCACTTTAGTGGAAACCTCTAGATTTGCGCACGCATGCATTTTCTGGCGGCAATAACACTTGTAGAAGTATAGATGAAAATATTTAGTGGTGCACTTTAAGACCTGTAAAACAAGAAACAGGCAAGTGAACTACGCCATAAAAGGACAAAACAGAAGACCAGTGTTTTAAAGCATCTTGTGGACAGAGAAACGGCCAAAATGAGAGGAGCAAAGCAGCGAAAAGACGAGCAAAAACGCCGGGCGGACAAACAACTAAGGATGCAGCTTTTTGACAAGGAAACAATGAAGAGGGGGTAATATGAAGATTCAATTTTAGATTAGAAGGATTTCTAATAACTTAGAAGTAATCTCTGATAAGTGCATATATGTTACTAAATGTATCTGGAGTTAAAAACAGAAAAAGTAGTAGATCTAAATATGGTACTAAAAAATACTGACACAAGTAAGCAAGTATAAATATACTAAGGAGTGCTCTTTAACTCACATCTATGTTCACTCTGCCTCCAGGCAACACCATTCCTCCGGAAGCCACGAAGAACACAAAAATGAGAACGTCGAGGATCCCCACGTAGCGAATCAAGTCGCACGTCAGGTACCCCTGAATGCGGAAAAGACAGAAAATAAATCAAAAAAGTAAAGCATTAGATTAAATATATAATCACAGCAAGTTTCAGAGAGGGTGAGGCGAAGGTAAGACTTGTTTCGGCAGACACCTTTTGAAACTGGCTGCTTCAAATAAAGAGGTGCTGCTGTAGGCCACAAGAAAGCAGAAGGCGCTTCGCCGCACTGTTTCGTGGGGGCTCTTTTTAGTAATCAAATGGCAATTAAATTAACAAAATGAATAAATTCAAAAAACTATTTTATCACCCACCGACTCTGCCACTCCCTCCACCCCGGCATGGTAGGCAGTAGCCGCATGTGCGAATTCGTGGAGGCAAAGGCCAATAAGACACAGCAGCACTGTGAAGGCAGAAACACAAACCTGAAGACAAACAGTACAATTAAAAAGGAAATAAAGTAAAGAAGCCTCATTAGCGCAGCTCAATGGAAATGCCGCTAAGTCCAGAGGCGCCACGCCAGCAGGTAAGCGTTTGGGGTTCACGGCGAGGGAGCCAGTGCCAAGTGTTTACGGCTGAAGGGATGAAGAGTGCTGCAAGAGCAGCAGCAACGCTAAGCAGCAGCAGCAGCCACAGGACAGGCGAAAGGCCGAAGATCGGGGGGGCCCAAAAAAGGGGTCGAGGCCCCCAGGTAGGCCGCAGGACAGAAGCTGGGGGGAAGCAGCAAAGGGGCTTCCTGGAGGCTTCAAGGCATCTTCCCACAATACCTTGCTGCTGCTGCTGCTGCTGGCCGCCTGCAGCCAAAGGGAGGGCTAGACCCTGCTGTCGCGTGCTGGGGTTGGGCCCAGGCCAAATAATGCTGAGGCCATAGCAGAAGAAACACACGAGGGGGGCTGCAGCTTTCTGTCGATGCAAGTTGCATGTTGTCGGTGTGGTGTCTGCGGGCAGCTGCACCGCACGATCTTCCCCTACAGCCTAAGCCCCCAACTGTTAAGTTCTACAGTAATATCTGAAATTCGAATTTATATTGGTGAGAATAGACAGAAACGCACTCGCCCGTTGCTGTTATACGAGGGCCTCCGCCTTGCGGCTGCGGCGCCATCGGTGTTGCGAGGAAAGCAGACAAAAGCTAAAGTGACCCGCAGCAGTTGTCGATGAACTTTGTTAGAATGAAAGTGATTCAATAAATATAATTGAATTCCTTGGGAAAAATTAAAGGAGGACACGACAAACTAGGCTGTGGCTGCTGGACCAAAGCCAACCCGTCGGCGGTGTCCGCAGCCCGGTTGACTGTTTACAGAGAACGGGACCAAATTTGATAGTTGCAGTCATCGTATTTATTATTTGAGTTTCGTCTTTTCTTTACACCTACAAGGCGTACCCAACCGCACACATGGACTTGTTTTGATCGGTCGAATGAGTGAGGAAGCACTGTATGGCCGATTGGCTGGGGCCGGTGCTCTTTGTGTCGTCCCTCTAGGAGTCTACTCTTCTTTAATAATGAAAACCATTCATTGGATCTGTTTCTCTGGTCCTTGATCAACTAATAATAGTCTTTAAGGGAGCGACTAGGGAAATATGGCCTGGTGCCACTTAACGGGGTTCGGCATTTAATCAAGTAGAAGCCGACAACTTCTGGCACCAGTCTATATTGCGCAAAACAGATTGAAATTATATAGTAGGAATTCAAGCAAGAAGGATTCAAAATGACGAGGGCTCAAGAAACCTTGCCCGCCTTCGTCTGCTCTAATATCTGAGAAACTCTCAGCAGGAGAAAACACATTGGGGGTCAACAAACACAACGTTTTGTGCCATGATTGAATGGAAAATAGTGCCTATATTTTTGCTGCCGAACGTGAATTTGGACTGCACACACACCCGAATAACAGCAGCTACGGACTGCCATCCTTAGCTGCCTCTTTCTCCAGTCGCATCTTACAGCTTCTGCTGCTGCTGCTGCTGCTGCTGCTGCTGCTGCTGCTGCTATAGAAGCAACGGCGACTGGGGGCTGCAGTAGCGCCACTCCAGGCCGAGGAGCACAGGGGCTGGGGGGGAAGCAGCAGATGCATTTGAACAGACTTTGCTGTCCCTGCTGCTGCTGCTGCTGCTGCTGCTGCTGCTCTGTTCAAAGCCTTCAACACAAGCTGAGGGCTTAGAAATATATGTACATTTGGAGTTGATTGGGAGACGGGAAAGCGCACACGCGGGAGGAGCCGGCATCCGGGGTATTTGTGCACATGGCGCCGAAGTCGCAAAGAAAGCAGCAGCAGCACCGCCTTGATCAAGCGTTCCTCTTTGGAATTCTTTGCTCGATTCCGTCGTTGCTGCTGCTGCTGCTGCTGCTGCTGCTGCTGCTACTGCTGGAGTGAGTGTTTGTGCCATGTCTTGTTTTTCATCATGGGCTGCCGGGAGCCGAAAGCCTGCTTCCTCGGCTAGCGGCAGCTGATGAAACTCTAGATGCGAGTGTTGTTGTTGTGAATAGGATATGGACTTACATCTTTTGAATGGACAAGTAGCATCGCCAGCTGGGACCACCGACCAATGGCCCACCACTCCCGGTGACTCCAGTGCTCCCCGTCGCTTCCTGCACCTGCTTTCCATGTTGTTTAAATCGGGAAAAAAACAAAAGGATCAATTTAAACTAAACTTCTTCATATTTCGGCCTACGGGGGCTCAGGAGAAGGACGGAAAGCTGAACGGCACTGTGCGGGCGACGGGGAGCAGTGCAGCGCGCGGACCTGAAAATCGCCGATCCATCCGTTCCTTCCCATTTCAAGGCGAAAACCAAATAATATTTTCTTGAAAATTACAATTACGTATCAAAAAGAGAGAAATAGTTGCAGGAGCTGAGAGAAATGCGCACAAAGGCCACTTCGGTTGACAAGGGTCGGCGGCGGCCCCCGGCGGAATGGCAGCCACCACATGCGCACGGACTCTCTTTTCCTTTCTCTAAGGTCTATATTTTATGATGAAAGCAAATTTAAGAAGCTTAAAATAATGGAAAGAGGGATTTATATTAGAAATGGCATTGATAGGCCTACTAAAGTGCCCGCTGTCCACTGGAGTGCCTTACTGGACTTGCACAGATCCCACTGAGCGCTTGCTTGTGGCTTTGTTTGCTCTTTGTACTGTTCTTGAGAGATCTTGATGAAGCAGAAATGACCAATGGTCACCCTGAGCAACGCTTGAGGACACAGCAGAGTGTGAACACACATGGCGGCGTGGAGGCTTTGAGCCTGAATGGCAGCAAAGTATTATTCCTCAAATACGAAGTGTTATTCCCCTGTGCTGCTGCAGATGGCCCTGAACTACAGCCACAGGCCTAAAGTCTGGCAAGTTCTAAGTTGAATAAGGGCTCGTTCAGTGGGCGCTTTGCATCTCACGCCATTCATGCAAATATGAATTAAAATTTGCACAAACTGCGCAAATATTCACTTATTTCATTCAAAAATATACACAGATTTGCATGTTTACTTAAAAGGCTCTCCCAAGATGCCTGCAGTTAGTGCAAGTGCAAGGCCGAACTCCGCCGCAGCAGCACCCCCGCTACGGCGAACAGGCAAAGCTGGGGCTGCACTGCAGGAGCAGCGCTGCTGCTGCACTACAGCAGTGCTGCTGCTGCTGCAGTGCAGCAGCAGCCGCTGCTGTGGGCGCCGCGTCTGCTGCTGGGGCGGCCCCCGCTGGGCTCTCTTCGGAGAGCAGCAGCAGGGCCAGCAGGCGCCTCTGGAGATCCGCTTAAAGGAAATAACTCCCTCAAAAGTCTTCGGCATTTATATTCTTCATTACTTCTCTCAAGTCTAAACTTGCTGCAAAAGTTTATGGCGTTATTTCTGTATTCAAGATTTGCACTCAAGAGGCCATTCATACTTCAGGCTCCCGCTAGGCATGTGTATACTTATACACATTTACCCGAATATCTATATGTATTTACTTATATATATGTATATACATATATATATATATATAAATATGTATATACATACATATAAGTAAATAAATATATAAGAATAAATGGGTGAATAGCTGCACAGATATATTTCTATTGGTCTATTTCGTGTATCTCTGTGCCCATAGATGCATGCATGCATGCACTGCATGCGCGTTTTGCAAAATGTGAAAAAGGATATTTCAAAAGTAATTATACTTTTGCATATTTCCTTTTTACAAATTTATACTTTTGGGGATTTCCCCCTGCGGCCCGGCCCTGAAGCAGCTGCTGGGCGTCCCAAGGCCAGAAGCTGAGCTGTCTGCAGCTCAGCAGGCCTTCTCTAAGCAGCAGCAGCAGCTGCTGCTCTTGCTGCTGCTGCTGCTCCATACGGCGGAGCAGCAGCAGCAGCAGCAGCAGCAGCAGCTGCTGCTGCTGCTGCTGCTCCGCCGCATGCACCGCAGCTGAAAACTGCTGAGATCCGCTGCAGCGCAGCTGCGCAGCAGGCCTGTTGCTGCGCCTTCTGCTGCTGCGGAGTTTGCTGCTTCTTCCCTTCAAAAGCAAAACCAAACATTCGGAAATCAAATAATAGAGGCAGCAAAGCAGCACAGCACAGCTGCAAGAGGCAGCAGCAGCAGCAGCAGCCTAGCACGATGCGAAGCTGCTGCTGCTGCTGCCCCCCAGGCAGCACCCTGAGCCCCACTCCAAGGGGGGCCCCCAGCTGCTGCTTCTTGCTGCAGGGCCTCCGCAAGTGCAGCAGGGGGCCCCTAATTTCTTTTTCAGGGAACTGTGGCACCTTCGTGCTGCAGTTAACTGCAGCAGCAAGGAAAAAGAATTCTAGTGAGTCTGCAGCAGCAGCAACTCTGAAGACAAGCTCAGCAGCAGCCCATCAAAAAGCCAGCAAAGATCTCAAGGGCTGCTTTGCTGCTGCCTTTAAAGACTTTTTGAGTTTTTTAAATTTGTCTGGAGCTGCTCGCAGCTGCCAGCTGCTGCGCATTTCAGGTGTACGTACAGCTGGACAGCTGCGCCCTACAGTGTACGCTCAGCCGCTGCTATTGCTGCTGCGCGCTTCCGCCTTCAGCAGCAGCAGCAGCAGCAGCTGCTGCTGCTGCTGCTGCTGCGGCTCTTGTACCGCCTCGTCTTCTAAAGGAGGGTTAAGGGCTGCAGCAGCAACTGTACAGTGCCCGTTTCCCTTTGGAAGCAGCAGCAGCAGCAAAACGACCAAAAATGAATTTTTAGTTTTTGCAAAGAAGAAAGTGCCTGGGCCCCCTGCAGCAGCTCAGGGCGCCTCCCGTTTATGGCTGCGCCCCCTTGCCTGCTGCTGCTGCTGCTGCTGCTGCTGCTGCTGCTGCTGCTGCGGCTCTTCTACTGGCTCATCTTCCAAGAGCGGGAACCTGAGAATAGCAGCAACTCCGCCGAGGAGCCCCAGCTGCTCGCCCGTGGTGTGCTGGTCTGAAAAGGTGAGAGTTTCAGCTCCTGCTGCTGCTGCTTGCTGCAGCAGCAGCACGAAGAACTTGCGTTCCGAGAGTTCGCAGCTGCGCAGCAGCGCCTCGCTGACCATGAGGGTCTTGACAGCAGCAGCAGCAACGGCGCGCTGCACCTCTTCGCGCCCGTAGCAGACGAGCGAGCTCTGCTCGTAGCTGCTGCTGCTGCTGCTGCTGCTGCTGCTGCTGGGGAGTTCGTGCAGCAGCGCGCGGCGGGAGTCCTTGTGGTAGGAGTTGTTGAGCATGCGGTAGAGCTGGTCGATGCATGCAGCTTGTCTGAGGGCCTTTGTGTCTGCAAGGAGTTTCTGGACTTGTTCATTTTGCAAGAGTTCGCTGAGAGCGTGTCTGTAGGCGGAGGAGGCGTGCAGCAGCAGCACGCAGCTGCGCTTCTGCAGCACGAGCTTCCGGTCTTGCTGCTGCGCCTGCTGCAGGAAAAAGCTGAAGAACTGTTCCTTGTAGAAGCCGGGGCCTGCAATGATGAGGGCCTTGAGCTGCTGCCAGTCCACGTGCTGCAGCAGCGCTGCTGCCACTTCGCGGAAGAACCGCTGCAGCGCCTTGCTGTAGCCTGCTGCTGCAGCGCGGCTTCTGGGCAGCGCAGCAGCAACGCGGGCCAGGCAGCGCGACAAGTTGCTGCTGACGCACAAGAGGTTGGCCAGGCCGGCCTGGATGAGCAGCACGAGGGCCTCTGCTGCAGCAGCAGCGTCTGCTGCAGCGCGCAGCTGCCGCTCGTGCTCCGCGTCGAAGTCTTCTTTTGTTAAAGTGATCTCTTCAGAAGCCCCCACTTCCAAAGTGTGGTGGGCGCCCAGCTTGGCGTGGGGTGTATCGACACAGACTTGCCCGGAAATCCGCAGCCGCGCAGCCGCGCCTTCGAAAACTGTCGAAGTCACTTTTATGCAAAGTTGAATTGTTCGCGTTTCCGCGGCCACGCCTCCCGCCGCTGTTTCTCGCTGCACTTTCCGCACAGTTTGCGCCCGCACGCAGTCGCCCACGGCAATGAAGTTGTACAAAAACCAAACGTCTTCCGCGCTTTCCAGCAGCAGCCGCAGGCTCACCCCCTCCCGCTGCTGCACCCGACGCAGCACCCGCATCTTCCTCCAGCATCGACTCCCCACTGACCACTGGACCACTCCTCGGACCACCAAAAACTCTTCAAAAACTCGCTGCTGAAGCCGCAGGCGCCGCCCCAGAGGCAGATCCGCCCCGCATTCAACACGGAAACCCGAAGCTGCAGCAGAGGCGATGCACGAAAGCTGCGGGTACTCAGCTGCTGCTGCTGCTGCTCCAGGCTTTCATTTCGAGCAAAAGTGTAAAAGTGACGCAGTCAACGAATAAACGGCGAGATCAGCGCGCCGTGCAAGTCTTAAGAAGATGCTGGGCCGTTTGCACGTGTTCAGAAGCCACTGCGGAAACGAGGGCGTACGGCGGCGCCAGCTGCAGTTTCATTGAGCAATTTCAATTTAAATTAAAGACCAGAAAATAAACCGCTAAATAAAAGAGGATTAAAGTCCCGCTGCCCAGCGATTCAAAGTTCCTGATGCGAGCGACATCCGAGCACGCGAAGTCTGGGTGGAAAACGCAGATAAGTTCTGCGATTGCGGCTCTTCCCCGCTGCTGCTTCGACAACTAAACGAAAAAATGCATTTAAATGCAATTTAGTGAATCTTAACTCGAAAAAATGACGCGGGCTTGTGGGACTCCGTCCCAAAGTAGGTGCTGGGCAGAGGACGGAGGGTGCTTGTCTTCGCGTATTCTCTGGAGCAGCTGGCTGCGAAGACCGCAAAGAACGAAAAGCTCTACTGTTTGTCTTCACTTATTTCTTTCCAAATTGCATTATTCTAAACACGAGAGATTCCGTGAAGTCCGTCGAAGACTGTCGGCGAACAGCCCCAGCAGCTTCCCAGCAAAACGCCAGCATGTGGGATTCGGCCTGGGCCGGCGCTGCGCTGGGGAATCGCTGCCTCAGCAAACAAAAGTCAAAATAATTAATTATTTTAAATTGCAAAAGAACGGTCAAGGAAATTCATTAAATACACAGTCCTCGCGCTTCACAGCCCCTTACACACTTAGGTCTCATACTGTCGCACTCCATTCGCAACTCTCCTTCTTTTCGTTTGTTCCGGTGCCCAATTCACAACTCCCAGTTCACAAGAGTCCTTAGAGAGCACTGACACCGATTTACGTCCCATAAAAAGCCCCAAATCAATAAAATTCGTTTCGAGCTAGTCTTCACCTAGCAAGCGCCACAAAGTTCGATACGCAAAGACGAATTTTTCAAGAAGTTTCAAGTTTGCCTTAGACAGGCGCCTGGCTTGCAGAATGCCTTAGCTCGGACTTAGTCTCAATAAAGAAACATAACCAAGAAAATAAATGGATGCATTTTGTGCTGCTTCGCCCTGTGGCTTTTGTGACGCGCAGCAATGCATGCACTCAGCCAGGCTTTATGCTGCACCCTCTAGCGCCGCCTTGAGCCCTGCCAGGTGCCCGCCTTGTCTGTGCATCGCTAGCTAGCTAGCTAGCTAGTTGATTAGCTAGCTAGCCAGCTAGCTAGCTAGCAAGCCGCCAGCTACGTAGCTGTCCGGCAAACTGCGCAGCTCACGAGCATGCCGACTTGCCGGGCGATCCGCGGCCCGGCTAGCAAGCTGGCCAGCTAGCTAGCGGCCAGCTAGCCAGCTAGCTAGCGGCTAGCTAGCCAGCTAGCTAGCAGTTAGCTAGCTAGCCAGTTGGCTAGCCAGCTAGCTCGCCAGCTAGCTGGAGCAGGAGCTGGCCCGCTCTACACGGAAACAAAGCAGGAGCCCCACATGCCTCTGGAGTTTCTGGTCTTGTTGAAATTCAAAACAATTGCTGGCAGCTTTTTGAGTTCACTTAAGTCTGTTGCTGCTTCAGGAACTGCAGCAAAGACTTTCTCAAAGACAAACCCGCGGGGAACCGGAATTCCAGTGTGGGGATGCGGCACTGTCTCGCTGCTGCTGCTGCTGCTGCTGCTGCTGGTTTCGCCAGCTGCTGCTGCAGCAGGGCCAACTGCCGTTGCTGCTGCAGCAGCAGCAGCAGCGGGAGCGTCGCGCAGCAAAGCCTCTACTTCCTCGCGTGTGAGGGCCTTCTGGGCCACAGCCTGTCAAAGCGCCGTTGCATGCAAAACAGAACAGAAATATAAAATCAAAAAATAAAACTAATTTTTAAATAAGTGCATTTGTGCTTACAGATAAACAATTATTCAGACACGTCGAGGTCATGGGGGGTAGAGCAGCAGCAGCAGCAGCAGCAGCAGCAGCAGCAGCAGCAGAAGCAGCTCATCACGCTGCATGCAGAATGCTAGCGCAGCTTGGCGCCCCTGGGGCCCCCTGGGGGCCCCAGGAGGCCCTGCAGGGTCCTGGAAGAAAGCGGGCAGCAGCAGCTGTGAGGGGCGCCGTTTATGTTGACTTTAGGGTTTAGGGTTTAGGGTTTAGGGTTTAGGGTTTGGAGGGTCTTTCTTCCGAGGCCTCACTGCTTCGGTGATGGCCCAGCTGGGGCCCGCCGAGGCGTCTACAGTGTAAAGAAAAGAATCCTCAAAGACCTGCAGCGCATGCAGCATTAAAGAAAATCCAATTGCAGCAAAATGTCTTTTACTAACATTTATATTTATTGCGAGTATATATACATTAGACCAATATATATATTTATTTATATGTATATATGTATGTATATATATATATATATATATATATATATATATATATATATATATATATATATATATATATATATA